>NC_134710.1:118099402-118271902 GCF_043290135.1 Rhipicephalus microplus | reverse complement strand
CAGCAGGAGACATTACGTGAATATGACTGTCATGAGCCCTCACTTAACATATTCGTCAAATAAACAAAAAAACAGCCGCACACACAGTGATTTCGGAAATAATGTGATATTTTTCGTTTACTGCAATCATATGTACAGGTTGCTTCTCAACAGTCACCAGATATTATATAGTCGTATAACCCTGATTTGTGTGAAGTGCTGGAGTGTTAGACCACCGCGTCACAAACCCTAATGAAAGCTTCACCTGGCAGCACCGAACGATTTCAACACAAACGTCACAAAGTCTAAATGAACTTTTTTTCTTTTTCATCAAGATGTAAGAAAACCAGCGCAAAGGGGACACACAAAAGAAGGAAAATACACATTGTCCTGTGTCCTCTTTCTTTTATGTGTGGTCTTTCGCGCTGGGTTTTTTACATAATGGGGCTTAACCAACTCGTCCAGTTATGTACGCTGCTCCAGATCTATTTTTTTTTTCTTTTGATCGTGCACTCACCCGACGTGGCTCATGCAGTGGCGCAACCAGGCGACTGCGCATCGGGCCTGTGTCCTACCCCCCAAAGTTTTCCCCCTGGAAAAAGAAAAATGACCATTTCAAAGAGGTGCCCTTCTGCTTCTCCCCCCCCCCCAAAAAAAAAAATTCAAGCCTATAGGCTTATGGGCTCATCTAATATTTACTCAACCTTCACCTCAATGAGGTGACGACTGGTCTCGCACGCCATGGTCACCCATAGGGAATCACTTGCGAGAAAATTCAACACATGCGGTGGCTGTCTGATCTGGTAGTTAGCAGTGGGATCACACCGTTGCTACAATTCTGCACCAACACAGATTCTGACAGCAATGGAAATTTCCTCACCTAAACCCAAACGCACTGAACCTCAATAATTTTGTTCAAGTAAAGCTTCGATAGTATTGCGAGGGAAACGTGAGAATAAACAAAGAGTTGAGTGAGCAAGTACATGAGAAAAACACACAACAGCGGCGGTGGTACTCTGGGGCGAGTGTATTCCGATATGTGTTGCGAGACTGGATACTAAACGCGAGCGATGTGGCTTGACGCACAGGCCTGTGAAAGCGCTGCCCGTATATACGTGGATTCCTCCGGTACAAGTTATTCTAGTGGAGAAGCCCTGATATCTCCGAAACGGATCGCCCATGCACATTTCAACCTAATAATGTAGATATGGCGTCTTAATTCCTTCTCAATTACATAATTATACGCCTACAAATTTGTTGTATCCAAACAGAAGCGTGTTCTTGATATTCACACCCGTCGGAATGCAGCTTTCGTGGCAATGAATGAATTCCATCATCGGAATTAGCAGCGCGACACAGACCTTTTCACTCCTTTCACATTTCTATACGACCCAGCTCGTGGTTGTCCCGAAGCGAAACTAAACTTTTTATTGTTTTATCTGAAACATTGTCAATTCTGTTTTCTTCATTCATCTGCAGCTTGATACACGCAAAAAGCGAACGGCGGAACAGCGCACGACGCCAGCGTAGGCGCGCCGCGGCTGGCATCGAAGAGTCCGGGCCGTGACGTCATCTGCCAGGTGGCGCCACTGCAACTTCTCGGGGCTAATATCAGTATAATTAACGTCCCATTTGCATTTATATGATTCAGCTAGCTATATTCAAGCGTTTCTCAACCTCGGGAGGCATTTCCGATGGAGGCGGAAATGTTGTAGGCCCGTGTGCTCAGATTTGGGTGCACGTTAAAGAACCCCAGGTGGTCGAAATTTCCGGAGCCCTCCACTACGGCGTCTCTCATAATCATATGCTGGTTTTGGGACGTTAAACCACACATATCAATCAATTAACCTCGGGAGAGTGCACTAACGAAGGTTACGTGCGTTATTCACATCGTCACACCGTAAAACACGCTTTTGTTTTGATGAAAGATAGAGAGCGGATAGGGAAGAGAGATAAACACAGCACAATCGGCAGCACACGCGCGCACACTCAGTCATAGTCTAGTCTTGTCTTTCGCGATATGTGACATTGCTGTTACTGCCGGTTGTTCAAGTCCGTGTCGCGTAGCAATTTCAACAGCGCTTTTGTCACCTTCTCTTGAAATGTCTTCTCTCGGCCACTTGACAGAATAGTGTCCACAGACATTGGGCTGTTGTCGATGCGCGCAAGAACGAATGCCAATGACTGTCTTCATTTCCCCCACCCCCCTCCCATGTGCAGGGTAGCAAACCGGCTGCCTATAGGCTCGTTAACCTCCCTGCCATTCTTTTCCTCCCATTTTCCTTCCTTGTTTTGATAATACCGACATCTGTTAGTTTTAATGAAATGTTGACGTTACGTCACACCATAAATTACTCAATGTAGTCACCAGTAGACACCAGAGTAGGGGGCGTTCTTAGTAAGCTCACGATGTGCACACAAACACTGCCCTTAACGTCAATCCCCCTCGTAACGCTTGCCTGAAAGCAAAAAAAAATATATTTAAAAACATGAACGCAGCATAGTCAGCTGATTCATGAGAAACCTATTTCCACGAGGTGAGGAATCTGCCAAATGTTTTCATGAGAGTGTTTTGCAGGTACGGTTTTCCACAGCTCTATTTATAACGCAACCGCTCGTAACATCCACCATAAAGTTATACGGTCCGCTGGCCGTGAACATAACCGGAACGAAACCCCACAGTGGACGCTTTTTCCTAAAGGTTCTGATCAGTTTTATTCTTTAAACGTGCAGCGAATTATGTATTGCGCTACGCCATCTACAAGATGAGTGCTATACAAATGTGCAGCCATAATTTGCGAGCTTCATGTGACCTAAGCTACTTCCACATTGCAGCAAGTGGGCTCAAATCAAATCGAACACTGTCAAAACAAATCAGGCAACAAAATTACGAACAAGTAAGTAAATGGTAATCGACAATACCGAAAAGTGAGAATTTAATTGAGTATGTAGAGATTAGATTTAGATTAAATCCAAAGAATGTGTGAACCGCTATCGCTCTTCCCACATTCTATCGTTTTAATGTGGCAGTTTTTGGGGAAATTTTATAAACACCGTGAGTTGCTTATCAAGAGACGAATTGGAATTGATTGACAGATCTAACCAGCCTCTTTTTAAAGTGGCACGATTTTAGCTGTAGCGCATTACGAGTGTTCATCATTTCCGCCTTTTACTGGTGACCTTCAGCACGGGCCGACACCTGCGGAAACAGTCGCTCGCACTTGTATCTACGTGAAGACTGGAACCATAGACCACTTATCTCAGTTGGTGAGTGTAATTTATTACACGCTTTTCTCCGAATTCATTCATACCCTTCGCGTCTTCTAACGGCACACAGCGCATATGGCGCCATCTGTTAGCGACTTTAGAAGCTGTGACGCTGAATCGGATGTGTCGGAAGCTGATTTTGAAGCTGTGTCAACGTTAATAAATACAGTGAAACAAAGGTGATACGAATCTCGGGTAGGAGGGGGGCATCAAAAGTATTGGTATCACGCGACGTTCGTATCACCTGAAAACACGAAAAATATAATGCGACAAAAGAAAGGTCATGCACGTTTTCATTTACTATTTCTCGGGGTTACAAAGCGTAAATAACAGCTGTGAATTATTGCCAATGAAGTTTGTAGATGTCAGTGATCACACCTACTCGCAAATATATGGCATGTGCGCATGCGTGAAGTAATGAGCTCGATGTGTTGTGAACCGAGAAAGCTAGCAGCCCATTCCAAATTGTAGTACACACCTGCTGTGCCATTGTCCTCGATTTGCCTCAGATAGACAAGTACTTGCCAACGCAATGCGGCGACTGGATGATCGGCCTCTTTCTGTGCAGGTGCTATTACAGCAGCGTCCACATGCCTCGACAGCCCACAAGGCAGTGAAAGCCCTGCTGTGTTTTCTGAGAAAGACAGGCTTGTGTGAACGCCTCTGACATGCGGTAGAGTTCTACACGCTGCAGTGAAATTACTGTCAGTCTCTCCCCCACCCTTTTTTTTCCTTTTCCCTCTCTTCTCTCTTTCTTTCTCGTCTTTCTTGTCCCCTTCCCTAATCCCCCAGTGTAGGGTAGCCAACCGGATGTCTTTCTGGTTAACCTCCCTGCCTTCTCCCTTTTTGTTGCTTCCTCCTCCTCCTCCTCCTCCTCCTCCTCCTCCTTTTTCGCATTAAATAAAGCGCTCCAGCGGCGACAGTGACCTCAGCAGCACATTGGATGCGATTGCTGAAGGCCAGAAAATTTTACAACCGCTGATACTTGTTGCTATTTTTTTATTGTGGTGGAGTTAGGATTGTCTCAGAAAATTTATGGCTGTGTCCACACAATAGGGAGGTTTGCTCGAAATGTGGGAATCGCCCGGTGCATGCACGCGCTAAGGTTCCCAGGCTGGTGCGTTAGCGTCTTGTCTTCCCCGTCAGAGCGTGCAGCACCTGTTCGTACATGCGTGGTATCTGCGGGGCGCAAATCCGTTCGCAACAACCATACTCAATTGCACTGCAGACTAAAGGGCCTGCGCTGGCACCACGCAAAAATATCAATCACACTCAAATTTGTACGAGCCATGATCGTATCACCGAGGTTCCTCTTTAAACAAAGAAATATTGTGCTACGGCTACAGTACTGTTTAAGAACATGCACTGCGTAACACAAGTGAAACTACGTTGCACTAAAAGCAATCGAGGTAAGCATGTTGCGCTGCCACCACGTATATCGCAACCTCTCTCTCTGTCTCTCTCTCTCTCTCTCTCTGTGTGTATGTGCATGTGCGTGTGTATGTGCGTGTGCGTGTGTATGTGCGTGTGTATGTGCGTGTGCGTGCGTGTGCGTGCGTGTGCGTGTGTATGTGCGTGTGCGCGTGTATGTGCGTGTGCGTGTGTGTGTGTGTGTGTGTGTGTGTGTGTGTGTGTGTGTGTGTGTGTGTGTGTGTGTGTGTGTGTGTGTGTGTGTGTGTGTGTGTGTGTGTGTGTGTGTGTGTGTGTGTGTGTGTGTGTGTGTGTGTGTGTGTGTGTGTGTGTGTGTGTGTGTGTGTGTGTGTGTGTGTGTGTGTGTGTGTGTGTGTGTGTGTGTGTGTGACCTTTCACACAGGAACACTGCAGAATAAACGCCGTGGACATTTGTGCCGTGGACATTTGTGGTAAGAGGCTGTCAAGATTACTACATTCAATCCACGGAATACAGAGACCGTAAGCCAATGGTCATTATTTGAGACTGACTTACGAGTTATACACTTTGTCGGTACCTGCCGGCGTCAGCGGTGAACAGTTGATTTGCATACTCATATACATCAAACAATATTAAGTACTTTGCTGTAAAATGTAAACACTGTTGTGAATTCTTTTGTTTTGTTTTTCTGCGATGTTGGTCACATTCGTATGAGGCTAGTCTGTTTTTGTTTGCTCACACTTGCGGTGATGCTTCCAAGAAGGTTACAAAGTAAAATCGTCAACGAAATTATTATTATGGCGTACATTTTTATACAAAGAAAAAACAAGTTTGCTAATTCTCTATTTTCCAATGTCGTTGTTTACAAGCTTTTCCTAACGACCTGTTCTCACATAACTTGCGAGTGATAGAGCAATTCGAATCTGCTTCTTCTGTGGGGGAAAGTATAGGGATAGCGAGAGAAACGCGCAACCAGAAATTTGCGTACAAAGAAAGCCCTCTAAATTGAATGCGAAAAGTGATTGCCACGCGATCCACAGAAGCATGCCGAGAGTTTCAGCAACGGCCACATTTCTACCTAAACGTCATTGGGCCCTGGTTGTTTGGTAGCGAGTGTGCGACAAAACGACGACCTTTGATTGGAAAGACAGCGGCTTAACAAGTGAGCCGTGCACCGCGTCCGTGCGGTGATGGCCGGCGCAGCCGCAGGTCCGACCAGTCCAGGGCTCGGCCCGTCTCTGGAACGGAAGCCCCGCCACAACTCACAAGGCGCGCAGATTTGGCAAGAGCTGTAGGGGGAGGGTGGTGCAAGGCAGCGCGCGCTCTCTCCTTGATCCAGACGTCGGTCAGGCTTGAGCTCCGACTGGAAGGGAAAATATACGAGCAGACTCCGAGGAGCACCGCGGAGGACGCGGCTCATTGAAGTCGGTGATTATACGGCTCATAGAGCCGGCTGCTTTCCTCCCGAGATGCGCGGCGCGGGCTTAACGACCCTTCGGAAGGAAAAGGACCGCGACAAAGACGAAAGGTCGAGGGGCTCCTTCGGACGACTCCGCTAATTCTATATGCGAGAAGAAGCACGCGGTGATCAGTCGGCGCACGTGGCGTAGCTGCACGCCGTCGCCCGCGCACGCTTGGCTGCCGCGCCACCGATTGCGCAGTCGACTTGACGAATGCCCGGCGCTCCTACTTTCGTCGGTCCGAGAACAATAAGCCAGATAGGCATGCCAAAATGCACTAATGAATGAGCTTCTGCATGCAGAACGCCAAGACGTTTCCTGCCCCCCCCCCCTCCGAATCATTTCGCTGAACTAAGAGTTGAAGCTATTCTTCGCTTCACCGCGTCGGCAACACTCCTGGTATGACAGTCATTTTACGGAGTTTTACTAAAATATTTAGACGTCGATACGCCGATCGCATGGACCAGACACGGGAAAACGATCGTAATTTGCCGATTACCAATAATATAGACCACATCGTGAAAGCTAAAAAAAAGGTAACACCTCGAAAGAACAAAGACACCTTCTCTTTTCCAGCACGCACTTGTCGTGCGTCGAGGCGCAACAAGGAAACCGTCTTCTAAGACGTGCGATAATAAAGCGTGGGAGGTAAAATAAAGTTTTTATCTTCCCTGCTACACCTAGTTTCATGCTCTAGCTTGACGAAGATTCTCGCCTAGTTTTAATGGAAACACCTCGGCTCTGCACCTGGCTGGTTTATCCTTTCTTTGTTTTATTTTCTTCATTCCAATACGAAGGGCATTGCGTGTTCATATAGCACAGCTATGATATAGCTACGGTTTTATTTTGCATCACATTTTCTTCGAGCACCTAAAAACTCTAGAACCCTTAGAAGCACAAAAAGAAACTGAAAGAAAGCGCTCCTCGCTTCTCTATTTTGCCGTCTACATTCGACATCAATCTTTCACTGAAAGAAACAACACTTCGATCTTAGCCAGCGCTGTTGGCGTAGCATGTACCTCAAAGCCTCGAGACGCGACGTACGGTGTTCCAAGTCGTTCTGGTGTCATTTTGCTTACTGTTTTTTTTTTTTCGCAAGAAACGAGGCGCCACGCTCCATGCCATCAGCGCAGCTGAAGCGAAATGCCTAAGCCACAAATAAAAAGGAGCAACACGTGAAGTGCACTGTGATAATATAACTAAACTATCTTCAGTACCATGTTTTTTTTTTTTTCGATTAAAATACGAGCGAACTCAATCCAGAACAGAAAACAAAATCACATCAATTCGCAATTTCTTTGAACGCAAACAAAGAAGAAAATGCCTTGTTTAGCGTCTCTATTTGCCAGTATGAACCGATTCGCCAAAGTTGAGCAGTTACTAGGGTGGTTTTTTTTTTTCCTTTTACCTATTTAGTGGTGTACTTCCACGTGTTGATATGGGAAGTTACCTGAAGTAGGTCTCATAACATGATACACCGACACTGACATGGGCTGTGAAGTTTCCAACTTTTACAAACAAAACGAGATATATCTTTTGTCACACGTCACAGCTGAAGATAAAAAAAGTTCAGAAAAAAACAAAAATTAAATTCGTGCAATGTTTGCTTAATATAAGCACCCACTTGGACCGATGGTATACCATTGGTCTAAGTGCTGTTGAAAGGTAGGGTAGGCACGAGGAGAAGAAGGTATCGCTTATTTATTTATTTATTTATTTATTTATTTATTTATTTATTTATTTATTTATTTATTTATTTATTTATTAGTACTGTCGTCTGGTACCAGATCTCGGGAGGATGGGTATACACAAAAAACTTCATTGTGATTAGCGTTTGCTACGCACTTGACCGTACTTCCAACGTCAGATTGTGCCGAAGCCCATGCACGCTCTCAACACAAGGAATAGCTAAAACTGAAGACGTATTAGTGACAGGGCGCCTGCAACAAATGAAAATGTCCGAGAACACGTGATTGTCACCTGCAAATTTTCAGTGCCGCCATCTCAAAACTCTCCTAATAGAAGGGAGTTCGTGAGAGAGTCAGTCATAGCCGGTAAACCTGAGGTGCGACTGTTTGTGTTTATTTGTTCATCTTTCAGATGTGAATTAAGGTGGAGGAGTTCAATCTCGTGTGCAACTTTTATGGCGCATGTGCAACAGCTGGCTTCGAGCACTGCCAGAACGCGCCTATGCGATATAGCGCATTCCTGCCTGTGCAGTGTGTAAGGAGCTTGGTAAGAAGCTGTGCCCTCTCCCCCTTATAATCTCTCAGCAAATCATGTGATGGCATCTGGGAACAAGTTTCTGAGAACGCGCGATCAACCAACGCGTTGTATCTTAGTCAGAACGGGCCGGCCTGCGCTAACGCGTTCCTGCCTGCTTAAGTGACTGTGTCGTAGGCTGTGGCCTCTCCCTATTGCACTGTCTTAGCAATCACATGATGTCAGACGTGCGTTGAACGCCGCGGGGTGTACTCTAACAAGAGTTTGGGACGAGTAACAGCAACAGAAACTACAGTGAATTCAGGGTGTGCTCCACTTGCAAGGACGCGTTAACATCGGGCAAGCTGCTCATGACGAACAGAACTTTAAGACGGCCCCTGCACTGCTTTGCATGCTACTCACCATTCTCTTCAGTGGGAAATGGTGTAAATGTTCGATAGCCTCTACTAATATCCAACTACGGCTTCACCACTGAGTTATCACAGTAATTAAATTTTATTCTCTCTCTCTAATCACTCTCGTGTAGTGCTTCGATATTGTCGAAGGTAACGCCTTATTAGTCCTCATGAAAAAAGCCTAGTGCAGCTGAACCACTCTTGTTTTCTTCTGTCCGCCGTGGTGCTGTAGCATTTCAAATGTGACCATCACGCGGATGCGTGATGGTCACATTTGGTGGTGCCGTGGTGGTCACATTTCGACGGAGGCGGAAGGCCAAAGGCCCATGTACTATGCGATGCTTGTGCTCGTTAAGGAGCACCAGGTAGTCGAAATTTCAGGAGGCCTATTTACTACAGCATTCTTCCCAATTATATCACGCTTTTGGAACGCAAAACTCCAGGTTTTTATTGAAGTCTTGTTTATTGTGTGTTGTCTAGCAGAAAGAAAATGCAGATAAAGAATATTTACCCCTTTTATTATTTCCATTCAGCTTTCTAGCGGGCTAAGTAACCCAAGCACCCGACGAACCAAAAGTAAATTGGTCCACTTCTATAACTTTGCGCAGCTCTGTTTCTTTTTGTTTCCACAATCATAACGTGCACAGAAGATCATGTATATACTGGGAGGTTCAAGCACCTTGAGCCAAGTTTTAAAAAAATTATTGCACCCATTTTTCCTCTTTTTCCTCTTTCCTCCCTCTATATTGAAAATCACTTATAAACTATGCTAAACTATATACTATACTACATTATACTAGGTTATATCAAGTGTGCTCTACTAGCACTCTGCTAGCACGCCGAAAAAACGGAGTGGCTCTGACGCTCGCCTCGGGATCATGGATACGCGGGTTCGAATTTCCCCTCGCCTATTAGGCCAATATACATCTACATCTTTGCCTCTTTATTTCTCTCGCTCTGTACTCGTTCTCTCGACCATCAGAGTTGTAACATACCACAATGGATAAATTGGTGCACGTCCACGTTTTCACTATGGTGCCCACCAACCATCGATACGAATTGTCAACACCACCTGTCCTCTTTGATGGCTCTTCGCATGCCCACTGGACTCGACCGAAGAGAAGCCACCTTTCTTCATCGCTTATGGCTAGGAGTGGCATTTACAAAATCTTATTCCTTTGTCATAGGAATGGCCGACAACGCTCTCTGCGATGCCTGTCATTGCGAAGAGACACTACACCACATCCTGTGTGACTGTCCGTTGTATGAAATCCAGAGACAGTCACTGGCGTCCGCTTTTGCACGCATCGACAACAGCCCAATGTCTGTGGACACTATTCAGTCAAGTGCCCGAGAGAAGACATTGCAACAGAAGGCGACGAAAGCTCTGTTGAAATTCCTACGCGACACAGACTTGAACAAGCGACTGTAACAGCAATGTCACACACCACGAAAGACAAGACTGGACTATGACTGAGTGTGCGCGCGTGTGCTGCCGAATGTGCTCTTTCTCTATTCCCTCTCTGCTCTCTACCTTTCATCTCCCGCATCTCTCTCCCATGCGCAGGGTAGCAAATCGGCTGCCTATAGGCTGGTTAACTTCCCTGCCTTTCTTTTCCCTCTATTCTTCTTCCTTCCTTGGTGCACGTCGCCTGCAGGAGTGAAGCAGAGGAGTATGAAGAAAGCACACGCCATTTCATGGCGATCCTTATACATTCGGTTTTTTTTTTTTGTTAAGCTACCTGATTCTTGGCCGATCCCTGTGTGAGCCATCAGTTTAGGATCTCCATCTACATCTCCATCTACATGGTAGTTCTCGTTTTACGACACACAGGATACCGCGAACCCAGCAGCTCTGCTGTTAAAGCAAGGAAGCTCGTTTATTTAAGTTTATAGGTGGAATATAAAAAACACCTGCAGGTAGTTAAAACTGAATCTCCCACCATGGCATGCCTCGCAATCATATCATTCTTGTGGTGCATAGATCCAAAAAATTTATTTTAACTCAAAAACATTCGAGGAATCGCTGGCGTAGGGAGTTTCACATGGTTTTGTTTTCGAAATTTCACGAAATTCGGCAAGAAGATTTAAAAATTATGTGTCTTCGAGAATGATGGTGCTCTGTGTCGCCTTTCTAAATAACTAAGCTGACAGGCAGATCGAGCGAAAAAGCGACTGGCTCCAGCATTCGACGTAAGCCAGACAGACGCAAAATTGAAAGCTTGCACGCTCGCGCCTGATAAAACAATAGGCCTGTTGAATCGACACTGCAAGCCTCTGAGTCCGCAATCTTTTTTTTTTTTTTCAAAGTGTTTGTTTTTATTTTGAAGAAACGCAAAGGGGACGGGGAATGAAGCCTTACAATAGTGCTTTTTTTTTCGTCTTCTTTTTTAGAGAACACGCTGCATAACACCACACTCCAGACGTGCAAAGAATTTTTGTTAACATTATTATTATTAATATCATTATTATTATTATTATTATTATTATTATTATTATTATTATTATTATTATTATTATTATTATTATTATTATTATTATTATTATTATTATTATTATTATTATTATTATTATTATTATTATTATTATTATTATTAATTCGTGGGCTCTGTTTGTCGCTAGAAAAAAACCATCCTCATATAAGTGATAACTCAATAATAATTTTCGAGGTTTTATTTGATAGAACCCCGATATAATTGGGGTTATTTTACGTGCTTCGACATCAACATGTACCTGGAACTTTATCATTTTGCTTCAAACTAAGTGCGACAGCCCCGGCCGGTGTTCCATATGGCGTCTTTTGAGTCAGCAGCCGCAACCACTGTATACTTGCCCGGTGCCTTGAGTGATCACATTTGTTCAGTACAACATTCTGTACAAGTTTCCCAAAGGCAACCTCTCTTAGTTTCATAATAAAGAACAGCTTATTGTTAAAATTACTCCATGCATATCTCATCTATTGTGCTTATTTACCCCTTCCTTCCCCTTATTTGCTTCGCAATAATATATTTCTGACATGCAGACCTTTAGATTTTAACAGAACTTACGAAATATTGTTGCGACACTAGTTTGGATGATTCTGCTAGCTATGCTGTGTGTTCTTGACACCCTGTAGAACTTCGAAAACCCCATTTAATGATGAAAATACAACGTCGCGTGGGCACAGAGCATCAATCCACATCATTATGGGTCCAACTAGGCCCTTCGCTTTCATATTCTTAGAAACTTTGCATCAGTAGCGTTGGGAGGAGTAAACCTTGTGTAGTAAGAAAGCGTGAAGAAAAAAGTATGTGCGTGTGCAGTAGACGAGGGGGAAAATAGGCTTGTGTCCTCACTTTTCATTTCAAGCGAGCACTAAACAGAAACTTCCTTCGATAGACAGGTTCTGACTGTGACCTCTGGCTGGTAAGCTGTGATTTCGAAAAAAAAAATGAGAGGCCGTCACACCGCCTCTCATTGTCAACTTAGAGCAAAGACAAACCTGTTTAGATGATTCTCTCCCGTTAGTCCGCAAGATTTTTGTTAGATTGTGAATTTACAGCAAGTAGCTTTTCTGCTGTGTTCCCATCAAAGGAATTTTGAGAGAACGAACAGAGGGCCAATGATTCGTATTACTCATGACAATGCAGCACTTGTGAATTATAATGTCAGAAAAATAGCCATGTCCGAAAATATGCTATACATAAGCTATGCATAATAAATATGCTGTACATAAACTACAGTTTAGAAGAAGCAAAGAAAGAAAGAAAGAAAGAAGGAAAAAAAGAAAGAGAAAAAGAAAGAAAGAAAGAAAGAAAGAAAAAAAGAAAGCGAGAAAATGCATCTCAGAAACAACGCGGAAGTGACTAATTCCTCTTTCTCCTTCTGTTCTCACCTTCTAAGAGGTACGGACATTCGCAGAACAGGGAGGGGGCGACTAATAAACTCTCGGCGCAAGTTTCGGCCCGTGACCTGCAGCGCATACGAGCGCTGGTGTAAAACCCTAATTATCTGCTCAAATCGCCCCTCAGAGCGCGCCGTCGAGGCCGTTAATTAACAATGCGCGCGGGCGCAGCGGCCAAAGGCAAGTTGACTCCCAAGACGACACGGGCCGGCGCAAAACAAGCGCAACTCGAACGTTTCAACCAGGCCGGCGCCCAAATCGTCCCAGCCACAGTTGTGTTTAGCTTCCCTCGAGTTTGCCGTTTATTTCACACCTCGAAAGAAGCGAAACAGAGTTAGCCTCCTAAGCCACCCGGGTGGGACTAGCCAGGGGGAAAAAAGTAAACATCAAAAGCGCCAGCCGCACGGCCGCCACCACTGTTATGATTGCTCTTCGTGTCTGAACAGTATGAGCAGCCCAGAGATGCGTGGAGCTGTCGCTAACGTGTTGATTGCAGAGGGTGACAGCCGGCGCTCACTAAGCGGACATGCTCGTCTTCACAAATAGAGAAAGATTCGGTCAACAGAGCATGTTTTCATGAGCGATAGATGGTCATCACAAATTGAGTGACTCCGCTTACTGAGCAGTATGTTTCGTGATCGTACAGTAATGGCAGAAAGGCCATGAAAAAAAGCAAGCACGTACGTATAGTACATTTCTTCTTACTTCTACTAAAAAAAAGAAATTAGACCACAGCAGATTTTGCACACTTTGAAAGCTCATTTAGCCGCCTTTCATTTTTAAAAATATTGTGAACTCTGAGGCGATTTTTAGAAATATAGTTCTTCGTTCAGCACCCTCCTTTTATCAGTCATTCTTTCCCGTTTGCACTGTTCTGATTCACTCACGGCTACAGCCTGTTCTCTCACAGCACAGGAGGCAACGTTGATACAGCCAACTGTTGCCGCAGGCTGCTTCTCTCACACGAAACAGCGCCGTCGAGTCCACATGTGGCACTCCGGTATTCACGGGTTTAAAGAATGTGTAATGCAAAACCTCCGAACGAAAGATATCTACGCACCACGAAAAAAAACAATGCTGGGCTGCTATGAAATTCTCCCGCCGAATATGTCGAGGCAACAGGATGAGACATTCTCCTGTACTCCGGCGTGCGACTCCCCGAGGACATTTGCCGAAAATGCAACCGAAGAAAAGAAAAACAAAACAAGAAATGCAAGCCAAAGAACGAGAAGTTCGGCCGGCTCTTGGTACGCTTCGCAAACTTCTTTCGGTTATTGTAATTCTCTTTCTTTCGTTCTCGCTTAAAACGCTAACGCGCGGAGGAGAGGAATACATTTCAGTTTGCCTCGGGACTCTCTACCCTCGCGCTTCTCCCTGTTTGGATGAAAAACTTGTCATTAGTGCGGGCGAGTCGGCAGAATAAATGGGAACGTGATTGAACAGGGCCTATTTGACCCCCAGCGGAATCGTTCATCACTGCCTGTTGCCCGAGGACTGTTGGAGGCACGCTCGTCCCCCCTTTTTTTCTCTTCATACTTTTCGGCTCTTTACCGCTGCTCGGGCGAAAAAGTGCTCGCGCTAAAGAGGAGGCCCAGCTCTCCGGGGTGTTGGGGGAGCGCGAGGCTTTTGTTCTTGGGGGCTCCGGCCGCCAGCGCGGATCTCTCTCGTAATAATGGAGTTTGGCGCGAGCAAGGCGACGCAGTGAGGCCCCGATATGTCATACAGGCCGGAGGCCCGTCGCCGAGCACCGGCCAATACAGATTATTACGACGCTAATCGGATTCTAACTGCCGGAGAGTCGCGCGCGACACGCCAGCCTAGCATTACGGCCGGAAAACGCAAATAGGGTGGCGACGGCCGGCCACCCGACGCAGTCGAACCACTGCTCTACTACACGCAGTTAGTGAAGCGCGCCGACGACGCCTGATGACGATCCTCCGGACCCACTGGTAACCCCGGCCGAGTGCGTCTCTCGCACAGCATCGTCGCCAATCAATTACGAAGCGTTTGCAGAGCGTGGCAATGAATTTATGAAGCTGTGGACAGAGCATGCCTCGGCTCTGTCTATCTTTTCCCCCGCGTTACCTCATTCTACTTCAAGGATAAAGGAGGCAGCAACTCGAGGCTAATCGAAACACGAGATACTGATGCAACAGTCCAACATCTTACCATGGCCACGCGGCGTTTATTTGTTTAGATAGATCTGGCTGCGATCTCGAACTCAAGTACGCCTACTCGGCTTAGTTAGTACCTTACGATAAACCTCCTGAGAGCTGTGAAACAGATATGTTTCGTAATGTGTACTGCTTCGGTAGAATTCTCTTTTTGCAAAATCTGCCGAACACGCAGAACAGGGAAGCCTCATGTGTAGCCCTATGGGGGAGTGGAGTGTCGCAGTAGCGACTTGGTAAAGGATACTGATGACAGCTCTATTACATCGACAACGATATGTAGGTCGACAGGAGGTTGTCGGGGAAGTAGCCGCCAGCAGCAAAGCACAGCGTTGATTTTCTAGATGCGTACCTAGAGCTACGTCACTGCATCCATGAGCGTGTCATTTCTGCTCAAGTACCGTATCCCTACATGTACGGGACTCAAGCAATCATGCTCTCACTCGCCCCTTTGAGATTCTTGGCAGTCAGTTTTCCTTTTCCTTTCTTTTATATATTTATTTATAGTTCTCTGAACAAATGCGTTCTATACTACTACGAGAGATATGAACTGCAGGTATCGCCGACTTCGTTTACGTGTTATTTTTTATTCGTCTTCTCGTACTCAGGTGAGCTCATTGGGAAACCTCGGACTTCTTTTGTTGCACGCAAAGTGCAACAGTGTTGCTTCGTAAAGTGCAACACATGCACAGTTATACATGCAACGCATGCACAGTTAAACATGCTAAACAATCGAAAATCGGTTCTGCAACGATGGGTTATGTAAATGTTTTGCTTAGTAATAATAAAAAATCGGGTGTTTTACTTTGCAAAACCATGATTTCACTGTGATAGACTCCGTAGTGGAAGTCTGCGGAAAAAAGTTTTACCATATGATGCTTTTTCACGTGCAGTGAAATCGCACAGCACACGTTCTCTACCATTTTGCCTCAATGAAAATGCGACCGCTGCTGCCGTGATTGAACACGCGGCCTTTCGGGTCGGCAGCCGAGAACCGTCACCTCTATGCCACCGCGGTGAACAATGTTTCGCTTAGGGCGATACGGCGTAGAGCGATGCACGTTTCACTAACATATAAGTTGCGCCAACATTTCCGAATGCTTTTCATGTTTTTACGACTTAGTGCGTCACCCTTGCATTGTCACTTCTCAAAAGACTTGTGACAGTTATTTTCAATTGCGAGTAGGGTGCTATAGCAGCAGCACAAGTGTTGTTGTTGTCACCACCTTGTCGACGTCCTTGCTATTGCTGTTAATGTTCATAATTTTGCCAGTAATGCTCTATTGTTGATGTGTCATGTCGTTGTTGGTTTCAGCACAAAAAGCGAAATTTCCCAAAACAAATGCAGATTGGAAGACTGTGCCAACTAACTTGTTAGTTACGTGAAACAGCAAATGGGGCCGTAAGTTGATTTTTTTTTTCGAATGCCTGTCTGGCAACAGTCCTAACTGCTCGACTGCTTCGAATGCCTCGACTGCTGAATGTCTCGACTGCTTTCACGGAAACACACGCAAGAACAAAAAAAAAAACATCAAAAGCCTGTATTCGCAACTTGTAGAAGTTGTTGCTGACTTTCTCCTAGCCTTATCAACTGTTTTTTCATGCGCTCTCCCGCTGCGCCACGGATATCGCAGCGCTAGTGCGCGGCTAATGACAGCAGTCTCGGCTTAATGGTCGAGCCTGCGAGGCGTGTAGGCATTGCTTAGATGGCGCTCTCCATTCATCAGTCTTGACTACGCGTCAACCATAGCCTGGATGCACGCGCTGTATAGAGCGAGATGCTTCTACCGGGAAACGGGAGCTGCACAACGACCTCGCTTCACCAGTACAGCCCTGCACAGCTAAGTGCGTGAAAACACGCAGCATCTATGATCCACTTGAGCGTTAGTAAAAATAAAATGATAAATAGAGACGCTTACCTTGAACATGCTTCAGGCTTATGCGATGCTCAACCATGAGCCCATGCAGTCGTTGTTAAAATGCTTGCAGACAATGCTTGGTAATCCCTGTGACCCCGAGACGCCTGGTTATCAATAACAATTATCATTATTTTGGCTGTCTGAAAGACATTCACGAGATTTGAATCCCAGCTGTGCCCATTATTAACGCATCAAATTAGTGGCAGCTGTGATTTGGCCTTTCAGATAAACAACAGTAGAAGTTACAGCACACTTTGTGTACTTTCGCAAAGATACTGGTGCCCTAAGTAAACACTGAATTTGTTTTCTATTCTCCGACTTAGTTATTCAAGAGCGCTTGAAAATTGGTTAATTTTTTGCCTAGTAGTTCCAACTTATTGTAGCGGAACAGTGTAAAACACGAGGACAGAAGAAAGCTGACAAACACGTAGTGCTGATGATATACGGATATACGTATGCTTGTGCACCTATTCTGTCGTACCTTTACATGCTTCAAGTTAGTTGAAAGTTAACATTGTGTCTGTGTATGTCTCCTTTGTGTCTTTGTCGTAGTGCGCTTCAGTCATATGAATAATTTTGCAAGTTTCCTTAAAAGGTGCTTGCGTGCCTTTAGTTACGACCTTTGCACCGAGCTGAGTCAGTCTCCCCATGCAGAAGTTCTGCGTGTCTTTTCGCTGCAATAGCACCTGTAGTCGCGAAGATGTCACAATTTAAAAATTCCCTTAATATTAGAGCATTGCTGAGAAGTGGCTCACTGCACTAAGAAAAAAATTACCTCGTCCAATAAAAGCAAGTGTGCTGTGCGGTGAAAATACCCAAAACAGCGACAACGTGCAGCCACCCAAACATTCACATGAACTGTTCGTGCGGTGACATTTCTGTGCAACAGCGCCGTACGACGAAGCCGAGTTGAAAACAGGGCAATGGCAAGCGCATGTGTAGGCAGAGCGCACTCAGCTGAGCCCGTCGTCTGGTATGCACTTTCTTGTTAAGAACGTCAGAACATATTAGCGCCTTCACACTAGCAGACAGCGCGAGTGGAAATCAAGCCACACGCCTCCACTCATGAGATAAGCAGTACGACGTGGTTTGTCTTAAACGCGCCAATCTGGGGTTATGTCTTTAAAACAGAACAGCCCGGCAGAAGAAAGACGGATCTAAGCGAGGTTTGTGGGCATGCACTTAACGTAACGTCGCTGCTCACGCGCGCCAGTTAAAAACTTGAGTGGTTGTAAGGGCGAAGCCCGTCTCGTATTCAGCTGCTATGACTGACGATACACGACTGCACCGCGACATAGACCCACGTGTTATTTTCGCATAAGAGGAATTGATTCATATGTGGGGTACAACATCCCAAAACCACCATACGATTATAAGAGACGCCGCAGTGGAGGGCTCCAGAAATTTCGACCACGTGGGGTTCTTTAACGTGCGCCCAAAGCTGAGCACAAGAACCTACAGCATTTCCGCCTCCATCAGAAATGCAGCCGCAGCAGCCAAGATTCGAACCCACGACTTGCGGGTCGGCAGCCGAGTACCTTAGCCACTAGACCGCCGTGGCTGGGCACTCACATTGAATTGCTGTCAAGCGAGTTTCAGATCGTGTGCACAGGCCACGGTGTAGGAATATTTCTACACCGTGGCACGGGCACTTGCCGTCATGGTTTTACTTGACCTGGGATCAAGTCAGCCGCAATCTTGGGCTTTCGCTTGCACCGAGTTAGAACAACCTGCCTGAAACCGCGTCGTAGCAGTAGCAGCAACAGTTTTTTATCACAATGAAAAATATTTATCAGAGCCGAGCTTGATCTCCGATTAACCTGAGTGTCACACCAATGTAACACAAGTATATCGTTTGTTTGTTTGTTTGTTTGTTTGTTTGTTTGTTTGTTTGTTTGTTTGAAATCAAGATCCATAATCATCGTTGCTGTGCGGCAGAACAATCAGTCATATGAACGCGTAGACGACAGCCTAATCGCTATTGCAGCGTTCGATCACGATCAAATGTCTTCAGATCAAGCAAACTCGCGATAGAATGTTACAATGTAGCGACACCTGATAAAGACAAACGAGGGATCTGGATTAGGCTCAATCACGAGCACTACCTCTAGAATAGATTTGACGACAAAAAGTTGGTGATAAGGCAAGAATTCAGATAACGTGATAACGCTAGCTTGTATCGCAGATATTTCTGCGTCAGAATCTGTGTCAAAAAAAAAAAAACTCCATGCCTGCGTGGAACGCGCAGCATGGTCACAGCTAAAGCTAGAAAAGCGGCCTTTCAGAGCCTTTTGTAAACGCTCATTGGCTAACTGCTGCATGCAAGCACACTTGGTCGATGCTCACTATGGTATTAATAATAAAAATTTTAGGGTGGTAGTCCGGCATTCGCTATGCTATTCTTTGTCATATTCTTCTCATAAGCGTGGTATCTGCTAAAGACTTGCAAGGAGTATTGTGCCAATTGTTCATGCAGTGGCTGACGACGATGAGGAATGATGCTTGAAGTGGGTATGTGCCACAGTTAATACCTGAAGTTTTTGTAATAGATTGGAGCATTGGACGACCCACTCGTTGCGCTAATATCGCGTTGTCTGACGAGTGCTTCTTCTTTCGCTGTTTTAAAAGACTTTATAAGTCGTATTAACGTGATTGCTTTCACGACATCAAGCCTGCCTAAGGCAAGTTTGCCAACAAGTCCCAAGCACCGGTCTGGCTCAGTGGTAGAATACTTGGCTGGCAACCAGCTAAATTGTGTTCCATCCCCACAGTGTCGTTGGTACGAAAGTTTTTTTTTCTTTTTCTAATTTCACGTGATGTGGTTACGGACACCGGTGGCGGCGGTGGCGGACAACTACGGTGCGGCGCGTGACCCGAGTTGTGATCTCATAACAGCTTTCGCTGTAAAGTCACGCCTCTGAGCCGGAATTGGACACTTAATGTGTGTCTGTAAAGTGTTCTACCACTGATCCTCGCCAGTGCTTTGAACTGTTTCGGGGAAAGAAAAACTGTGTAGGTGCCATGCAGTGCAAGTAGTAGCGTTAACACGCGTAAAAAAATGCATGGCATATGTCTAAAATCATACCAGGCGTCCCACCATTCGAAATGCCCCAATAAGGGGGTAGCTTAAACACCCTTTGCCCCGCCACGGTGGTCTAGTGGCTAAGGTACTCGGTTGCTGACCCGCAGGTCGCGGGATCAAATCCCGGCTATGGTGGCTGTATTTCCGATTGAGGCGGAAATTATGTAAGCCCGTGTACTCAGCTTTGGGTGCACGTTAAATAACCCCAGGTGGTCGAAATTTCTGCAGTCCTCCACTACGGCGTCTCTCATAATAAAATGGTGGTTTTTGGACGTTCAACTCCACAAATCAATCAATTGAATTAGCTTAAACACCCACCCATTTCAAGATGCTCAGGCAAAATAATCTAAAATTTATCATTTTCAATAGCAGCAGCATAAACACGTGGCCTCGTTATATCATAGCCATGGTTTTCTATTATTTGGTACTAAGACCATAAAATCACCAAGATCACCATAAATCACCATAAGGTCACCAAGATGTCTTCAGTCGTAAGCGTGACAATGCTAACGCAGCGTGACCCATGAAGAAGTGTGGCCGGCTTCTCACGTTATTTTAATATCGTCACGTGTGGCACCCCGTCCGTTTGACTCAGCGTTCCCCGTATTTGACAGAATGCTCAAACTGAGCTGCTCCTCCAACCGCAACAACAGCCTACCCAGTGCTTCCTGGGTAACCAGTAGCTTGATTTCTCAATTGTAAAACTCCCTGCTGAGACTGTCACAGTTGGCCATAATAAGCATCTCTGCACCTATTTCAACCGAAAAAAAAGGAAGAAAAGCATTGTACACGCGATCGTCCGCTGTTACGTGCAGTCAGCTGCCGTGATGACACCCGTTATGATGTGACGATGTTTCGAACAGTCATGTCATAGATATGAATAAAACTATAGATGTTTTGTGGATTAATAGGCCACGATGCTATTATGGACCCCTCCTGTAGCTCCCGTAGAGCTATTTGGATTAGCTCAAGTAAATTTTTGACATTTCTATGAGCTCGCTGCAGCAAAAGTGGTGTGACGTCAAAACCTGTTTTTTTTTTCTTTTCTTCAAAAGTGCTTCAGTATCTCTTATAATCTCAAATGTAATTTCATTATTTCTTGTACTTAACACGTTTGAACAGTTTCTACCAACTTACTCATAAACGATACTATGCTGCTTAGTCAGCAGACAGCTATAAGCAACATGTTATTTGAAGCATGTAACTATTGCAGATTAGACCTCTCATAGTTTCCCAGTCCACTAAAGTTGTCCAGTGGTTATGGTGTTCAGCTGGGGAGGGTAAAGTCGTTGGTTCACAAAAGCCTTTCACGGTCGGGCGTAAACACGACCAGCCCACCGACACCAGTTCTCCACCAAACTGAGAAAATGGCACACACATTTTCCTTGTCATTTGCGAACACTCCTGTTTCAGCCGGACCTTACAGGTCTATGAATACAGTGAGTAGTGTAATTTCTGAAGATGACCTTCTAGAGCTGAGCGAAAGCGAAGAGTTAGAAAAAAATTATGGCAAAATCAGAATTTTGTGCAGGTTCAGAGAATAATGATCAGGTGTGACAACAAACAAATTTATACAAAACACATTATAACTGCCTTTGGAACCAGTGATCGACCCGAATCCATTGAAACCGGTTGCAAGCTCCGTATATCAGACTTTATATACCCAATCTACGCCCTTGTTTCGAGTGTCAGTGCTTCGGACATAGATTGCAAAGTTGCAGAGGGCGCTCTACTTGTGCGAAATGCTCATTTATTGAACACTCGTCTGAGACTTGTGCTTCAGCAGCGCAATGCGCTAACTTTGAAAGAGATCGTCCTGCTTACTCATGATCCCGCCCCTCGTCGAAGAAGGAAAAGGAAATAATAAAAGTGAAAATCAACTTCAACATGTCCTTGCAAGAGTCACGTAAACGTTTTGCACTTCACAACTTGTCTTTTCCTCCTTCGCCTTTGGGACGCGCCGAGGCGCCACGTCACACGCTTCGGCACCCGCGAGTGTCACAGAGAGTGGGGCCGTGGTCGTGCCGCCAGCGCCCCCGGCAGGAGCAGCCTGTACTACTCCACCACCTGAAAACAAGGCCAGCAGAAACCTATTTCTGCTGGACCCGAGACCACTGCAAGTGCAGTTAGGTCCGAAAGTTCTGTGAACGTGCCTGCCGAGCAGGTACCACCCGCCACCTCACAAGAGGTGATGGATACAAGACCTGCTACCCCGCGAGAGACGCAGCTCTTTGGAGCACGCCAGAAATAAAAACACTGCATTACAGGGCCCCCCAAAGGCCCTGTAACCTAAACCGAGACTATTTGTACACACAGCGCCAAAATACATGAAAGTGGAGAGACAAATAATACAGTGGATTGTCAGAGAACTGCTGAAAAACATGACGATATTCAAGAACGTCTACACCAATATACACCAAAAGTATTGTGTGTGTGCAAGAAACACACTTAAAATTTGAACACACAAACTTCCTATGTAATTACATTATTTTTCGAAACAACCAGGATGATGCTGCCGCGTCATTCGGTGGTGTTGCCGTTATAGTAAATCAAGGAACCGCCTGTACATATTAACCGCTTCAAGCATCCTTTGAGGTGGTAGTCGTCCAAGTCATTATCATCAACAAATTGGTCATCTGCTCCATTTACATACTTTCACACCACCTACTGAATAAACATGAATTCTAGTCATTACGAGCTGAACTTCCAGAACCGTATCTTCGCCTTGGAGAATTTAACGCACACAGTAGTCTATATGAGCTGACTCTCACTGCGATGCACGAGGTCGCCTGAATGAACAATGCCTGTTTTCTTCTGGTACATGACTCCTAAATCAAAAAAGAGTCAACATACTCTAGCCTAACAAATAATGCTTACTAATCGATAGAGCTCAGCCTTGTCTGTCTAACGCTTCTATACCTTTACTTCTATGAAAAGTCATAAAGAAATCTTACAGAAGTGACCACTTTTTCTTTACTTTTTAGTTCACCAACATCTTATAAATGTCCTTAACATGTTCCCAAATGGCTTATAAACAAAGCTGATTGAGAACAGTTTCATAACATTACGCATTCAAGTTGGGCTGACATATCTGAGTTAATCATAGATGAAGCTGTGCATGTAACCAAGTGTATCACGCAAACATCTGGACTGCCCGGCAAGCGACGTGTCACATGGTGGAACACTGAGTGTCGTAACGCGTGCAAACAGCAAAATAAAGCAGGGCTGTTGCTTCGGGGCTCACCGACAGCCGAGAATTTTGATCGCTTTAAGAAAATGGAGTTTCAAGGCAGGATAATGCGCAAAATGGTCTGTAATGTAGCAGGATGACAAATATATTCACTCCCCCTGATAAACACACCTGGAGACAGCTTGTAAGATCAAGCGAACTTCTTAAGCGCTCACTTCGAACAGGTGTCAAGATCGTCCCACTATAGTGGGACGATCAGTATATATACTGACACTTTCCAACGACACAAAACAAAAATCGAAAAACAAAAACTGGAGCGGAACCTTCCAAGACACGAGGCATACAATGAACCGTTCTCTTTGGCTGAGTTTCAAGCATCGTTAAATTGTTGTAATAAGTCCGCCCCAGGCCCTGACCGTATAGCGTGCGAAATGCGGAAAGACCTGCCTTCCGAAAGTCACACAGTTTGGTTTTTAAGTCAGATTCTTTCTGCCTAGAAAGAAGCAATCCTTATCGTAGTTATTAAACTGGGCAAGGACCCATCCTCAGTTTCAACCTACAGGCCGATAGACTTAAGAAGCTGTCTTTTTAAGTTCTTTGAAAAAATAAAAAACCGGCGACTGGAGATTCTTTGAAACAAACTGTCTACTGGACCTATACCAGTGTGGGTTTCGAAACAGTAAATCGACCAGTGACCACTTTATATGAATCGAGGCGCAAATACAAGACGCCTTCGTCCATGAGGAATTCTACTTTTCAGTATTCGTCGACATCTAAAAGGCATACGACACAGCAGAGTGCTTCGCAATACCAAGAGACCTGTCACATCTACGTGTACGTGGAAGAATGTTCAGCATAATATAGAGTTACCTGTCGGATCGCACGCTCCGTGTGCGAGTAGATAATGTTTTGTCTCGAATATTTGTCCAGGAAGCTGGAATGCCACAAGGTAACGTACTGTGTTCTTCACTTTACATTATCAAAATGAACTCCTTGCGACTCTGCATCCCGAAAGGTATGTTTTACTCCACGTATGCACATGTATTGCAGGTTGACTAAGTCCTGTATTTTTGGCATACGTGAGCGACAAGTTCAGCTTGGCTAAACAAGACTTCGAAATGGGCTGACGGGAATGGGTTAAAGCTTAATCCACAAAAGTTACGTGCATCTTATTCGCAAGAAAACGAGGTCTTCGTCTTGACTCTGCCATTGACCTACATGGTTAACGTCTGTCTGTGAAAACCGATCAGAAGTTTCTAGCTCTCACCCTTGACCCGAAACTTACGTTAATATCTCACCTAAAATATATAAAAAAGTGCATAAAAACTATGCATATTGCAAGACAGTAGCTGAATTGGGGTCACGACGGCGTTTATTAAGCAGGATCACCCGATCAACGCTTTGAACGAAGAAGACGTTTACCGTGATGATGATTATATACAGATGAAGAATATGTAGGTCGAATGCTGTGAATATTGCTCTTACACTAATTTCCCACTCACACGAAAGCGGCCAGTCTGGCCGCTGTTTATCACGGTGGTGTACGTCGCACGAATGGGTTCAAGCGCGACACGTGAATAACCTCCGTGCCACGAAAAGGCTGTCGGAAGGCATGACAACGGGAGTCACTCAATAGTTATCAAGAGACGTCTGCTCCACTCTTGCGTAGGGGCCGATGAAACGTGAGTGAAACTTATCACACAGGCCAGGAGCTCGCGTTGGGATCCGCCACAATACTTCGTCTCCAGTATTGAAGTGAACAACGCGGTGGACATGCATCGTAACTATAGTGTTCCGCTCTTGTTGGCCTGCCTCTGTATCGAGGTGGATGCGTCGGCGACAAGTGGTCGGACGAGAAATTAAGGGCTGAATCCGACGAGTTCACAGGGGCGTCAAAAAGGGAGACGTCGAGCGGAAATGTCGTTTGACGGCCATAGACGAGAAAGAATGGGGAATAGCCCATGGTGTGCTGCGTAGCGGTATAGCAGGCAAATGTCATAATTAGCAAGATGGTATCTGAGTTGGTGTGGTTGGCATTGATATACATATATATCATTTCAAACAGAGTTCGATGGAAGCGCTCTGTGAGACCATTAGTCTTGGGATGGTAGCTGAAAGTCGTCTTACGAATGGTGTTACGTGCGGGGAGAGCGTGTTCAGTAGTTTCGAGAAGAACTCCTTGCCGTGGTCGCTCAAAATAATGCGTGGCGCTCCATGTCTCATTAGGATTGCCTCCACAAAGAAAGCAGCAATGTCCTCCGCCAATACGGAAGGAAGTACAGCTGTTTCCGCATGGGCTGCGGGTAAACAAATTGAATGTTATCAAACCAAGACTTCTAGATTGGCCAGCGGTATCCAGATCACGTTACACACATGTAACACTTACAAGACTACCAATAAGACGTACACTCTACACATTCATACCTTTTTGTCTGGCAGTGAATAACCCATCCGTGAGAGATGTGGAGATCCACTTACCGTGCTCCACAACCTCGTGCAGTGCAATGAGCTAGATGTTCTAAGAAAAAAAGAACCGCCAGGACCATGCGCGATGCGCTGCGCAGTCACAGTGAAAGCTGAAAGAGCAGCCTTTCATAGCCTTTTCTGAACACTCTTTGGGTAACTGCTATAAGCACGCTTTCTCGGTACCTACTACGCCATAAATAAACATAATTTTTGTGTAGTAGGCCAGAATTCATTTGCCATCCTCGTTATTCTTCGTAGAAGCTCGGTATCGGCTGTGCACTTGCTAGGAATTTCAGGCAAATTTTTATGCAGCGGCTGACGATGATGCATTATGCCTGAAGTGGGTATATGTGCCACAGTTAATAGGTGATCAAGAACATGCTTTTGTTTTGGACTCGAGAATGGTATGACCCACTTGTTACGCAAGTAGTGCTGTGTGACGCGTGGTTATTTCTTTGATTATCTAAAACGATTTATTACTAAAATAACGTGATTCCTTTCCCGACATCAAGCCTGCCTAAGGCCAGTTTGGAAACGAGTTCCAAACATGGGCATGGCTAAGTGTTAGAATAATGGGCTGGCGTGCCACTAACTTGCGTTTGAATTCGATTGTGTCCTTAGTGTGTTTTTTTCCTTATTTCTAGCGATACTGGTTACGAACACCAGCGACGGCGGCAGACAACTACGGCGCCACAGGTAACCCATGTTCGTATATCATAACTTTCACTCTGAAGAAGTCCTTTTATTGTCCTACCACAGCTTCCACTACATCCTGTCATGCTCATCAGTAGGTATGCGACTTTTCATCCTCAATCACGTTTCCTGTTTTTAAAGGACGTGCATAGTTTTCACCCCATATTCCAAGGTGATCCGTAGATTAGCCTCTGTACCAAGGTCGCGGCTGCGGTGGCTACATCACCACTACGGTTTGATCATCCCGATTTTTTGGCATTCACTCTCACTGCACATATTTAACGTTACTCTCATGATTTTCCATGTTTATAAAACGTAACACTTCTATGTTTTTAACCGCGTTAATGCGAAGAAGTCTAAGGCCCCTACAAATCCACGTGCCATAGTAAACTTCTCTTGTCTACTCAAATGGTGCTCTTTGGCCATAAATTAGCCCTTAAACCATAAAGCACCACACATCATCATCATCAACAACAACAACATCATCATCATCCCTTTTTTCATACAACGTGCAATTGTGTAAGATTTGAATGAAGGGCCGAAACTTTCAAGCATACATTTTTATCACTTGACCGTCAACCTGCTTTCTATCCACTTTCAGCTGGAATGAGATCTAGAAAGTCAGTGCAAAAACCGGAGGACAATAAAGTATGCAGCACCCATGGACCAGTAGCAATCCCCACGTTTTGAACAAGGCACTAGCAGAAAAGAAAGAAAACACAGCTCGTATTGCTCAGTTTCAGTGGGAAAAAGTGGAATGAGAGTCATACGCTGTCGCTCCCCACTATGACGCAACCTGTTGGTTTCGATAGAGCCACTTGCTGCGCTGAATACGAGACGGCGCTTGCGCAGGGAACGTAAGTGTATGTTTACTCCGAACTCGAATCGTCAACGAGCTCTACTATATTTCGGGCGCGTCAAAAAGGGCGGCATGGAACAAGAAGCATTAGCAAACAAAGAATGCACCGAGAGGGAAAGAAAGGAAGAGACTTCTTAAAGTGTGTGCCCAGTTATGCCTCCGTATAGGTCCGCCGCTCGCGCGATTTTCCCGCACTATTCGAGGGTGGTGCGCAAGAGAAAGCAAAGAGTGGCATGAATAAAAGAATGCTAGGCCATATTCCTGAAGGGGGTGGAAGGACATAGATGGGTGTGAGGAGCGAAAAAAAAGGAAACTAAAAAAACTAAAAGAAAAGTGAACCAACAACGGGTGGGACGCAAGTGGGAATGCTCGCAGCCCCGAGCAGGCCTGGGCACGCTGTGCAGCGAGCGCGCGACGCATCGCCTTCGATCCGGCAAAAGGGAAACGGCGAGGGAAGAAGGGTGCGCCGCTTTTCCCGTCGTCCTCCTCTCCCTCTCCGCCGCCGCGCACATCTTCGCAGCCGGAGCGACCATTTGCGCGCCGGGCGTAACGACTGGCTGCAGCCGGCACATCCCGGAGACGCATTTGCATTCCCAATTGCATGCGTGATTTTGGAAAGGCTCACCTTTCAGCAGTCGTGCGCTGGCCGCACACTCCCTTCGTACCGTGCGTTGTTTTCAACCTTTTTTTCCCTGCGCTTCCCTGGAAAACCAGAAAGTGAGGCGTTGATGCGCGCGTCGAAAGCAACAGAATTCTGTCTACGTGCTGCTTCCTTCCTCGTGTAGCTCTTGCACCCCTTCTTCTTCTTGGCTCGTTTAAAGAGCGCGCGACAAGTTGGAGCTTGGTTTTTCGTGTTTTCTCCTGTTTGTTAACATGGCCATCGACCCCGCTGCGAACGGATTCGTGATTGCCATGTTCCTCTCTTCTTTTTTTCCCCCCTGAGTTTTACTGTTCACTGCGTCGCATTAAAAGCGCTGATTCGGCGAGCGATGCGCTCTGGGACATTGAAGTAAGGTGCACCGTTTTTTTTCAACGCCGCGTAGTTTTCAATACACAGACGTTATCATGCATGCATTAATTATCGCTACGTAAGATAGCACACCCAGGCTCACCCGAACCAAGAATTGACAAAGCGGGGAAAGTTTGAAAGATGCCGATTCCCGCACTACACTCACATGGCCCGTATAGATTTATCTGCTAAAAGCGGATGTTGAGTCGAAAAGTTTGACTCCTCGTGATTTATAAAGCTTTCTGCCCCATGTTCGCCTCCCATACGATTACATTACATTCAAGTTCTTATCTAAAATTGAAGGAGGAAGAAAGTCTATGCACGCACACAAAACTTTTTTTTTTTGGTTTCAAAAAAGGTACACCAGAATGGCATCACGTGGCCCACTTGAATCTACCTAAAAATAAACTAAAATTTTAGGCATAATTTAAACGGCTCATCGTAAAGATAAACGAAAGCAAACGCTGAATGCACTTTTCGTCTGCATTGATATTCACGACGTACGCATCACCTGTCACGCAAGTTCTCCATCGTGCTGTTAAATAAAGCATCCGCGAGCGCCGCATACTTGTAACACGCAATAGGGCTCATGCACTCTATTTTACCTTGCGCATGTTTGGCATGAGCGCTATAGAGCTCCCTGAGCGACGTATACATTTCGCAAGGCCGTGCCTAATGCACCGTGCAGCGCTCTGACACCAAGCGCGAGCCCGCCGCGTTTGACTCGTCAACGAAAAACTTACTAACATAAAAGAAGACGCGCTGACAGCACGCGTCCACGAGGAGAAGGGAAAGCGCTAGCACACTTGAATGCGCACGGGGACCCATAATAAAAGCGCGACACTTTTAAGAAGAAGAATAAAAAGGACAGCGTTTCTTTTTAATGAGCACCTAGCCAGTGAGCCGCACTCCACGAGGGCTTTTATCCAAGGCGGCCATCTTTGCATCAGCCAAGTGGACGTCTTTAATTAAGCGGAGGAAAGCACGTCCGAGGGCGCTTTCGCAAACTCTCGAGTATTTTCTGCTTAACGGTTCGCGAAAACAAAACAGAAAATAAAAAAAAGTGTGGAGCGTGTTTATTTTGTTGTCGCGCGGTTTTCCCTTTTGCGCGCCGTACATATTTTACATATTTTCAGGGCTCTCTTCATCGCCCTTGTACTCGGTCCCCCTCATTTGTTGCGCGGAAGGTCAAATCGCGGGCAACTCACCCAGCCGCTTTTTGTATTTCTCTGGCTGTCGCGTCGAGTCTCTCCCAGCGACGACATGGCCCGCTACAAGCAAATTCCTAATTTAATGAAACCGCAACATTTAGAAAGTACGGCCATCAAAGAGGCCGTGGCACACTGCCGAGTCGGCCGCTGCTCGCGTCGGGAGCCAGCGGGCGCGTGTCGGCGCGCATCACGGAGCGTTTCTTGTACAGCGGAGCGCGTGATTTAGAGCCCGCTCGGGAAGCCCCCTCGAGTAATAGTACGACAACAACGACAAAGCAAGGGAAGCGGGCGCTAAACAGTAAAGCCACTCGAAGGAAAATTAAAGCCGCGCCTTTCTCGCTCGAGAAGAAGACTCGGCTTCTCCGAGGAGTAAAGTGCGTCCGGGGCCAAGCCACGCTTTTGTTCGTCAATTAAGAGGATGGTAAATAACATTCCCTTTCATCGTGCCGAGAAGAAAGGCGGTCCCGCTCATTAGATGCGGGCAACAGGCCCCAGCTTGAAAGCGGTCTTCCTCGGCGGTGGAACATTTGTTGGCTTTTTCGGCACATATAACCGTAAATTGCGTTATTTCGGCTAAAAAGTCGGGACAAGCTCGAAGTCTCCAGAAGAACAAGGGATCGTTCCAGGCGGCGTGCGAACGCTGGCGTTGTTTGGCCTCACTAAAAATGGGGTTCATTTTTTTGTTCTTTGTTTTTTTTTTCAGCGGCCAACGTGCATCGAAGCGTTCCTCGACTCGCACTATACATGTTCCAAGCGAGTTTGTTAATTTGGGCTCAGCGGCAAATATTTGACAGTGCATTAATCAAGGATGCGCAGTTCCTTTTCACTGTGCAACTACATTTCAAACAGTCGCAGCCTAGCAACCAAATACATATTTTCGCTGAATAAATCTATGCGAACCACACTCTGCACTTTGTTGCAGTTGTTCCAGATCAAATAATTTAGAGGAGTTCAGTGCATGCGTGTATGAACGCATGTATGTGCGTGCGCACGTTATAGTGTGTTGGACAATGCTTGCAAGAAAAAACCAAGACTGAAATGCACATTGCAACCGTCCACTAGTACCCACCAAGTTCACAATGAAATCTCAGCAGGAACTTAATTTCAAGGCGAAAGACTTGAAGTGCATGCCGTACTCAGATTTCATTCCAAGGTTTCATTGAAGATTTCGTTGCGAATTTTAGGGTGACTAGGAAAACCTCTACGTTAATTTGAAAACTTTATAGAGTCCTTGAGAAAAAAATACGACGTCATACACGTAAACATAAATTGCGTCAAAAATCACTCAATAAATAGTAGTGTCTCGATAGAACACACCATTCCACCTGTTTGAACTGTCAGTTTTGCTATACCTTTGAATATGTCTCTCAAGTGCAGAGACATAGTAAACGCATCATATTCAGTGGTTTTTCATTCAATACATCAGTTGCACTATAATAGGCATAATCACCACCCAGAGGTAGCTCGCATTTATCAGCCCAGTTTCGCGTACATCGGTGTAGGAAGAAAGTGAGGTATCGAAAAAAAGAAGAAGAAAAAATAATCAAACACGTTTCAACGTTCATTCTTTATCGCATGTAGCGCACACACACTTGGAGAGTTTCAGATTACGTATACTCCTTCCTTGGTCATGTTGAATGTTTATCATCGTCATCAGCAGCAGCAGCACCATCAGCCTGACTACATCCACAGCAGGACAAAGGCTTGTCCTCTCCAATGTTCCGCCAGTCAACTCGGTCCTGTGATTGCTGCTGGCACTTTATACCCCCAAACCTCGGAATCTCATTTGCCCGTGCACTTAACTTTCCGTCTCCGTTTCACCCGCTTGCCTTCTCTTGAAACCCAGTCTGTGATTTTTAACGACCAGCGGTTATGTTGCCTCCACGCTGCATGCCCTGCCAATGACCATTTCTTCCTTTTTATTTAAACTATGATGTACATAACACCCGTTTGTTCTCTGATACACTCTGCTCTCTTCTTGTCCCTCGATGTTACACCTATTATTTTCCTTTCCATTGCTCACTGTGTTGTCCTCAACTTAAGATTATTATCACTGCCTTCATAACTTGGCTCCTTTCACTCGCTACACGCATGGTGACGCCGCTGTAGCAGGTGAAAGCTCTAGCGCACGGTGCCTTTAATTAAAGTGCACTATCAGAAGATAACCAGGCCTTACCGCAGCGTCTTAAAGCAATACTCGGCCTTTCTCCTCTCCAGGGACCAGACGTCAAGTCTCTGTGGCAGTGCATATTTGCGCAGTCCACTGGCGATTGCGTGTTTTTTGTGGTTCAGTACCCATGCAATTATTTCCGCACGCTTAGACGCAGTGCACGCATATGGGAGGCCACAACGTAAAATACGCATAACGAACAAGAAAGAAGTCGCCCATATGAATTGCAAGCATGTTCAACAAAAGATGGCACAGTCAGCCTCGAGAGGCTCTTGTTGCCGCATTAATTAAGTTCATCGCCAGAAAATGAATGTTCGAGACTGCTAGCATTTTTATTTCGAGCTAGACATGCATTTGCGCCTTATGTGTTTAACAATATTTTAAAACAGTATTTCATAAACAAAGTGGCAGAAGACCAATCAATCAGGGTGTTAGACTATATGGGATACAATCTCCCCAATGCTATTTACCGCGTGCTGGTTTTCAGAGGCCTAGAATAAGAAGAGTTAAGGAAAAAAGTTAATGAAGAAAACCTTTGCAACCTGCGCTTCGCCGATGATATATATTGCATTGCTGAGTAACTCAGGGGACGAAGTGCAACTCATGATTACTGAGTTAGACAAAGAGAGCAGAAACGTAGGTCTTAAAACTAATCTGCAGAAAACGAAAGTAATGTACAACAACCTCAGAAGAGAGCAGCGCTTCGAGATAGGTAACAGTGCACTTGAAGTTGTAAAAGATTACGTCTACTTAAGACAGGTAATAACGGCGGAGCCGAACCATGAGATTGAAGTAACTATGAAAAGAAGAAAGAGGTGGAACACATTTGGCAAGTATTCTCAAATCATGACTGGTATATTGACTCTATCCGTCCAGAGGAAGGTATATAACAGCTGCATCTTGCCGGTACTTACCTACGGAGCAGAATCCTGGCGACATACAAAAAGGGTGCAGCTTAAATTGAGGACGACACAGCGAGCAATGGAAAGGAAAACGATAGGTATCTCCTTAAGAGGTAAGAAGAGAGCAGAGTGGATCAAGAAACAAACCGGCGTTAGTGATATCATAGTTGAAAACAAGAAAAAGGAAATGTACATGGGTCGGGCATAGCGCGTAGGCAGGATAACCAGAGGTCATTTAGGCTAACTTACTGGATTACTGGGTTAGGGGGAGAGAGAGAGTTAGGGGAGCTGATGAGATTAAGAAGGTTGCGGGTATAAAGTGGCAGCAGCAAGCACAGGACCGCATTGACTGGCAGAAAATAGGAGAAGCCTTTGTCCTGCAGTGGACGTAGTCAGGCTGCTGCTGATGATAATGAGACAGCCACAGTGTGATGTTCGCAAGTTTCAACATTTCTCAGTGAACTAGCTGTATTTCAGAGAGATTAGAGGGTGTGAAGTTTAATGCACGTCATAAACTTGAGCCGTTAGTTCTAGAATCGCATTCTGATTGCAAGGTTAGTTGTTCCTTATGTTCTCCTACTCAATCACCATGTCTAGATCCACCGTCTGATTGTACTGATAGACGCACATTGTTCGCACTTTGATTCACTAGGTACATTCCGCGTATTATAGTATAACGTTGGACAAGTAAATAACGATTAAAAATGCACGTAGCAAACTGAATAGTGTTCTGCGTTGAAGTAACGTAAGATTGGGAACGTTGGCATTCCGTGGCAGAATCTATCGTGCAAGACCAGTACTCTCGCAGTTTACTGAAATTGCGAAAAGAATAAAGCAAGTACATTGCGCAATCAAGGCATGAATTAAGTTGTGCAAAGGCCAAACACATGCAAATATACCGAAGGTTTAGACGATCGGTACTGCGTACAAAGAACGTATAAATGTAATGGAAGCATTATAAATTTAAAATTGCGATGATTGCGACACAGCAAAAAAGAGCGCAGGTCTCTCGTATTCACTTTATTACTGGCACGTATTTACAAAATAAACGTGCTTTTACAAAATAAAAAAATCTAGCCATCTAGAATACATAACCCGTAATTGAGTACTCGCTGATCAGCTTTTACTCGCGCTTGTTTGACGTGTCTATATAACCCTTCTAAGCAACACTCAGACAGCCCCTATATTCGGCTACCATGGTAAAAAAAAATGAGCGTTTGCAGTCTACATATGTATCGTTAAGGCTGCATGGGCAGTGAAATTTTGCGTTCGTTTAGCGCTTCCTCCTGAGCAATACATTATTCCTGCGTGCAAAGCTATAACGAACTTATGCTTCTCTATACCTTTTATACTCCAGGCGTTCCATTGGGCGTATATAAGGCTATTTGACTTGTCTTTGTGATTGATCATGGAACACATAGATCGTGACGCCACACTTCAGGGTGAAATAATGCCCTTACTTTCCTTTTCACTATTTCCCATTCGTGCTATATCGGCCTCATTTCAACACGGACAGAACATTACCTTCAGCAGCCAGGATTATAGTGACATGACGCTGCAATCTCGATCAGTCGTGCATACCACTAGTTGCACTAATAAAATTTTTGATGTCACGTTTCAATCTGTGAGCATTGCACCCCTTCGCTAGGGAAGGGGAGCGTGCACACGCGAAGAAAATGCCTGCTAGTGATCAGCTGCATCTACAGTGGTTGCTGATGAAGCGTTTTTCTCGCCGCAATGGTCAGATCTACTCGAGAATAGTTTTCTCATTAACAGCAACCACGTAGCAATATTCTTTCTCCGTACCTACAGCGCAGAATAACACAAGTTCACATACACGTAGACAAATTGTTGAAGGTGGCTGACAAATCCCTCGGGGGCCTGCTATTTGATTTTGGGAGCAGAGCGAAAGCTTATGTTGCTTACTTATTATTTCACGTTCAACTTCGTGGTAAGTGAAGTAATAATTGCTCGGGCTTAACATCCGAAAACCACAATGTCATTATCAGGGAATCCATGTTCGAGGGCTCAGTAAATTCCGACCACTTGGGACCCAAACCTAAGAACACGGGCCTCAATCATTTTCGCTTCCGGGGCTCAACCCCGTGACCTTCATGTCGGCAGTCCAGCCCCATAGCCACTGGTCCACCATGGTGGGTGCGGCTATTGAAAGAAAACCCTTCAAGGAAGTCGGCTGCGCTTTCAGAGCAGGGATCACTTGCACACTTGTCGAAGCTCAACATTTTCTGATACTTTGTACAAGTGATGGGCAGCAAACAAGCGTCGTTGCTGTTGGTGACGTTAGACTGGGAGTAATTGCCAGCAATTTGTTGCTGGCCATTACCTGCACTTGGCTGTTAATAGCTGGTCCACCCCTCAATACACTGCGTTTCATTGGTTACGATGGAACTAGTTATCGCTTCAAGGACGGTTGACTAAGTAGGGTGGCGTTTTCAAACCAGAGGCACCTTCTTTAATTTGTTTGTCGTTCCATCGAGTGCAGAAGTGCACCCATGCAATAAAAAGGGTAAAACACTTTTCGCGAATATATTTTTAGAGAAATGGGTGTTTAAATTTATTTTGAAGCTTACATGCTTGCATTAAGCATGTTTTAAAATAATCAGCATGGTGGCCTCTGAGATCAGTACTGGCCGAGCATCTCACAACATCGCGTGTCCATATATTTATCTGCAATATTTCATAGGAGCGAAACTAGCAGCTCGAGAGTGCTGCGTGTGCACCCTTGTTGCCTTTGAGAGTGGATATTTCCGTGCTCCAGGTAGAACGAAAGAACCTGCCCGAAAGAACAAACGTCCACGAACACGCCTGTGGGAGGCACGTGTTGACACAAAGATACCCCGGCAATCACGCTGACGTCGCTGCACTGTTAAAGTGTTGACTGAGTGGCGATGCTCACGTGTTCGCACACGGTGTTTTTTTTTTTTTTGATAACCGCCGCAAATGTTCCACATGCGTTTCCAACGCCACGCGCGTTCTTGCAGAGATTTTTATCAACGTTGCTAACACGCCCTCCGCACTGTATTCATGCTATGGCCACTACAGAGCAACCTGGGTGCAAACTCGTCTGCTGAGAAGCTCGGGCCATTCTGCATCACACCCAGGAAATTATTTCCTTTTCCCCTCATCACGTTTCCACGGAAAATTTTTCGCCCCTGCAAAGTGCGTATTTCAATTGATATGTGGGGTTCAACATCCCAATGTGGCAATATGACTATGAGAAACGCTGTAGAGGAGGGATCCGGACATTTCCACTACCTGGGGTTTTTGGACGTGCACCCAAATCTGAGCACACGGGCCTACAACATTTCCGCTGCCTTCGGAAATGCAGCCGCCGCAGCCGGGATTCGATCCCGCGACCTGAGGGTCAGCAGCCGAGTACCTTAGCCACTAGACCACCGAGGCTGGACATTAAAGTGCGCATTTCGGCCACGCCTTCAAGGAAAGCAAGAATATCGTTTTCTTGGGTTGTGCTGACAAATATATATAGACAAGCACATGAAAATCTTTCTGGCTTTATGTCCGCTGCTGCTGGGCATGCTCATCACTAGACAGCAGTTTATCCACAGCAGCGAATGCGGCCATTCCGCATAGCTGATTGATTGATTGATTTGTGGGGTTTAACGTCTCAAAACCACCATATGATTATGAGAGACGCCGTAGTGAAGGGCTCCGGAAATTTCGACCACCTGGGGTTGCCATTCCGCATAGCTAAGCCCACGCTGTACGCACAATGACGGAAGTGACGTATTTTGCTCGTAGTTCTTCCACCTGAATCTGCGACTTCACGGCGGAGCAGACAGAAAACCGCATCGCAGCTAGTTGCTCTGAAAATACTAGTGAATAGCGCGGACCCACACCAAATCTACCAGCGAAATTTGAATTCGTCGCCACTGAGCAAAAAGGCTGATCGGGTTCTACTCGTCCAAACGCCATATTTTGGTTCACCCCAAGTTGAGGGGGTGCTAGAGAGCAGCCAGATGTACACGGACGGACGGACGGACGGACAGACAGACAGACAGACAGACAGACAGACAGACAGACAGACAGACAGACAGACAGACAGACAGACAGACAGACAGACAGACAGACAGACAGACAGACAGACAGACAGACAGACAGACAGACAGACAGACAGATAGATAGATAGATAGATAGATAGATAGATAGATAGATAGATAGATAGATAGATAGATAGATAGATAGATAGATAGATAGATAGATAGATAGATAGATAGATAGATAGATAGATAGATAGATAGATAGATAGATAGATAGATAGATAGATAGATAGATAGATAGATAGATAGATAGATAGATAGATAGATAGATAGATAGATAGATAGATAGATAGATAGATATCAAAGGGGCCTGCAATACGCAAGAAAATGCCTCAGATTTAAAATCGCCCTATATATATGTTAGGCGCGAAGACTGATAGACTACTCTCTATGAAACTTCCATGCGTGTGTTAGTTCGAAGGACGCCGAAGATTCATGCTTCCATTGCGAAAAGCAGTATTAGCTTCTTAGCAAACAGATGCTAGCTCTTCAGAGCCAATGCCACTGTTAAGCAAGAGCTAAGACAATATATATTCAAGTGGTGCTACAAACGCGTCATCTATGCGCCTTTGTTGCCCTACAGTTGGCATGCGGTATTGGAGGGCAGTTTTCAAATGGCAGGCTGAAAAAGCATGCATCTTCCGTGCAGCTGTCACTTACCGGTAGTCACGCAATCTAAGGAACACACACATCACAGGAATATTCGTGCTTGAAGTGGGGAAAAGCTCTCGGATAAGTAATAAAACTCAAGGGGAAGCTTGCATGAGCGAATTCGTTCAAATCAAGATGGAGACAAGAACCTTTATGCAACAATTCGCTCTAGTGACATTCTTTATGCGATGACCTGTCTTCACCCCGGTAGTCAGGGAAGTCAGTTCTCACGTGAGCATGGGCTTTGCTTATGCCTAGCTGATCATTATAAATAAGACATAAGAACAACGGCAAAGCTTGCACTATGTCACGTAGGGCCTGAAACAGTGGAACGGGACGATTCTGAAGTCTAAGCTGGTTCCTCCTATAGGTTGTTGCTAGGCGTTGATGCTAGCTTGTTTCTACGTTGATTCTCAGCGCAGAGAGGATCGAGCTAAACCAAGACAGTCACTGAGACGGTACGGATGTCCAAACTTACAGACAGAAGCTGGCGCCGAAACCACGAGTTCGCACCCCTCATAGATCCATGAGCATGTCCTCGTTGCCGTAAGGCTTCCATCGCTTCGGGGCCTTCTCGCAGCTGCCCTTGCCGTTTCCGTAGTATTATCTCTCTGTACGTACTCGGAGTCTTCGGCTCGCCACAGTCGCTTCGCAGCCGTTTGCTAGTGGACTAATTGTTTCCTTCTTTATTCTTCGTGGACCTGTGGTGAGTAATGATATTAACCCAATTCCTATGGCACATATCTCTTGTTCATAATGATAGTTCATTATGGCTTTAGGTTTAACTTAAGTTTCAACAGCTGCGTTGTTAAAAAGGAAAAGAAAAATACGGTCAGTGGCGTTAGCGCTTTTAAATTTACTTAAAGGCCATCTCCGGCGATTTTTTGACAATGTCAAGGTTATTATGTTTCTATGTTCCTGAGACACTCTTGTCACGAGCCCAAAAGCAGAAATGCTCAAAAAATTTGAAAATAATTTTTAGTAAAAAAATGTGCAATACCGAAACTGAAACCCAACCGAGCGCCCTGTCTGCGTATGACGTACTAAATGGTAGAGGCGGAGGCGGTATACTGGTTCCGCCAGCGCGGAGTATGAAAACTGCGAAAGCCAGTCCAGCGAAGCACCGGCCAAACACCACACAGGAAGGAAGAAAGCATTCCCGTGCTATACCCGTGCCCAACACCGCCGCCTTCGCCTTGTAGAAAGCACAATAAACGCTGTAGCGGCCAAAGTAACGATGCCATCGGCTGCGTCACTTCCGCTGACATGCCAAACACGACGTCACAGAGACAGTGTTGCCAATAATTCTGGCAAGTGAGGTGAGCTTTTCGAGGTAATCTTTGAAATTCCTTTGCAAGTGATCAGTGCATCACTCAAACGTGTGATTTGGCATAAATGACTAAAATGTGCAAAGAAACATACCCAGCTAATTTTATTGAGATTCATTGACCTCGAAAAATTGCCGGAGTTGGCCTTTAGGCACTGGCGATCAACGAGAAAGGCACGTTGCGTATTTAGCACGCCTTGTACAGTTGCGGCTTGGGGAAGAGAGAGACTATGCCTTATACGTGCATGTAAAGTATACAAGGCATGAACCAATTGCACGAAAACCTTTAGGTTGCTCGTAATCTTCGTGCTTTTATTCCATTTCTTCCACGTGCGTTATCTGTTGCGCTGTAGCCATGATAACAACCATTTGTCAGTGAGTGCGTCTCCTGGGCAATTTTTTTAATATAGGTTTTGGGCTGTTTTTCTGAAATGAGCAAACGTCACAAGTATGCATACTTTATCGAGATATACCCGAACGTCCGGCATCGCATCTCACAAAAAGGTAACACGCCTGTACGTGACTGCACAAAATCTGCGAAGACAGACAACCATTCTGGCATGCGATGTTATGAATTCTGCAGTATTGTCATCACGTGTGCTGAGGTCACGTGAGCCTCCGCGGGCAATTGTCGTGGCAGATCAATAGCGACTCGTGTATCTCGTACCAGAGGGATGGCAGCTGCACCGGTATGCCCACGCGACGGCCATGCCGACCACCCGGAGCCCCAAGAGCGCGCGCGCTGCTTATCGCGTGAGCCACGCAGCCTACATAAATAGACCGGGAAGATTGATCTCCGCTAATGGGTCGCCTGGGGAATCCGGCGACAAGCAGTGGCGGCGCCCTCCGTGGACGACGACGACAACAGCTCTTCCTGCACGCGCCGACGTCGTGCGCTGATCCGCCCCAGCTCACGTGACAGCAGAAGGAGCGCCCGGTACTACTACATCCGCCCCACGAACCACTCCCCGCGCAGGTTCGGCGAGAGGGCACCTCCGCTATCAGATCCCTGTGCATCTGAGAGGGATTCGAGAGACGCCTCCCCTAAACACACACACACACACACACACACACACACGACCACACACACACGACCACACACACACAACCACACACACACACACACACGCGCGCGCGCGCGCGCACGATTTACCCAAGTAAGAACGACGTTCTACATGTTTTCAGACTACTGCGCGAGCAATAAGAGCAAAAGAGGAAAAGAGGCGCAAGGGGAGCACATGCGCAACATCACAGTTAGCTAGTTCTGTGCGGTATGCGACAGCAATATTTTTAGTTTATAAGCACTAATCCAAGCTTGTTCTTCTCAAAAAATCTAACGCTCCCTTCATCGCCAACGATGTTTAAGGGGACATTCTAGGATGGTTTTGGCCTAAATCGGTCTGTGGTGAAGGCGAGTTACAGTAATTGCGAGTGACTGCGTCTGCACATAGTAGCGAGGACAGTCGCAGAAGGCATTTCGTAATGTCTCGTCGCTACCACACCAGTCACAAAAAAAAAATATGATAAACTTTTTTATTGCGAAAGTCAGCAAGGATCGTAGAACCCAACTGTCTAGCTTTCAGCCAGGTGTTGTATTCGCATCTTGATTTACAAGTAAAAGAGAGTGTAGCAGGAAGAAAGTTCTTTGAGCCCTTCTAGCTGGCCATTTTAGTAAGCCTTACATAAACCTATACGATACTCTCATGCCCATTTCATACATCATAAGCATCATCATCATGATCAACCTGGCTACGGCCCCTTCAGGGCAAAGGCATCTACCATATTCCGCCAATCAACCTGGTCCTGTGCTTTTCACTGCCACGTTATACCAAGTTTTCCAAGGGTGGAAGTATGCAGCTCAAAGGAGTAAAACCCCCGCAACGCTCCTATTTTAGGTTAATTGTAAAGAACAATGAACTTATAATCAGAGGAGTGTATAATGCTGCCTCGATGAGCCTAAAATGGTAAGTGATCTACGCAGCAATGCACGCCGCGATGGACAAGCCGGTCACCCACGAGCTATCCCGGGTATAGTGTTTTGCCGACCCCCCTCCGCCACCACATCCCCAACACACACGCACACAACACCCCAATACGATTCGCAACGAATACCTTTGCGAATGCAGCCTCGGTAATTGATGTATTGGGTATTGAATGTGGTGCTATTTGTAGTTTTTATGAAAAGTTTGCTCAAGCATCAGGGTATGTCTGCAACGTGTTCAGCATTAAGAATGCGGTAGTACTTGAACATTGCAATCATAGTGATTGCGCGTAGAGTGCTTCCTTCTGCTACGTACGCTTCACGCCAAAACAAAAACAAAAAAAAACATTTTGAGGACGACGTCTTCGGGGACCTCTTTTACCGACATTCTGCAAAGGCATATGATGTATGGTGTACGATATCTAGCGGAAGGAACAATTTCGAAAAACAAACAAACTAGACAGAATATACCTCAATAAAAAAAATAATAATACACGTGTGAACTGCAAAAAGTTTCAAACATGCGAAATACGACGCAGAAGCCAATTTGGCCAAAGGACGTTAAAGTTCATTGTTTTCACTCAAACTGGATTTAGTGAATCAGCCGATTTCTTAGAAAGTTTTGGTTTTGTTATTTTACGTTCCGTTTATGCAGGCTCTATTATTATCAGAGGGCCTAGAATTTGTCATGGTTTTCGCCTTTAACAATTGTTCCCAGATGGAAAAGTTTTGTATTGTTCTTGCAATGTACAGATTTAAACTTTATACTATGTACTTCCGTTTATAGACGTTTCTCAGCTTAAACAGTGCAGCTGAAAAATGTACAGCTTATGTTGAGCTGCGTCTACTGATATTTACAAAGTATTTATAATTTTATGGGAAGCAGTAAAAACCAATAATAGCCCACAGAATTTCGACACCCTACCAATAACGACAGGGGAAGTAATAAAAGCCCTAGAAGAAATGCAAAGAAGCAAAGCCACTGGTGAGGATAAGGTAACAAAGGACCTGCTGAAAGGTGGTGAAGAAAGTGTGTTAGAAAAAGTGGCCACCTTATATACGAAGTGTCCTTTGACGGCAAAGGTACCAGATTCAGAAGAACACCAACATTATCTTTATCGATGAGGAAGTAGACACGAAGGACTTTAAAAATTACAGGCTGATAAGCTTACTGTCCGTTCTTTACAAACTATTTACAAAAATAATAGCTAATAGAATTAGCGTGACAGAGTTAACTCAACCAAAGGACCATGCAGAATTTCTCAAACGCTACTCCATAATAAACCATATCCATACTATGAACCATGTGATAGAGAAATGCACGAAATACAACCAACTCGTATACATAGCCTTCATAAATTACGAGAAGGCGTTTGACTCAGTCGAGACATCAGCAGTAATGCAGGCACTACGGAATGAGGGCATCGACAAATCCTACATAAACATACTAGAATAAATCTACAGTGGATCCACAGCCACCATCATTCTCCGTAAGGAAAGCGACAAAATCCCAATTAAGAAGGGTGCAAGGCAGAGAGACCCGATCTCTCCGATGCTATTCACCACGTGTTTACACGAGGTTTTCAGGGCCCTAGATTGAGAAGAATCTAGGAGAAGGGTTAATAAAGGGTATCTTATATCCCTGTAACATGGCAAATGTACTGTCATTTACAGTGAATGTAATTGCTTTGTAATGTTATTTGTTTAATGTCACAAAGGGAAACTGGTGCCATTTGACGAAAATAACATTTTCTGTCGAATGAGTTCCAAAAACAGATATGTATTTGATTTCGGACCTCGACGCCAAGGAATTTTAAGAAGACAACTGTTAAGTTATGTACACGTGACCTTTCTCATTTGAAATATCCTACTTTTTACTACATCAAATTATCGTTGCTTTAATGACATGATAGCACGCGCGAAAATTTCTAAAAAAAGCTACTCTCCACTATAGCAGTTGGATGCCGACCATGTTTGATTTCTTTCTCTGTTGTCACTGCCTGTATCGCAGATGTTGATCATCCGATTGCACATGTTGTGGTGACCAAGGTGGTCACTGTATACACGATATCGCTCCCGCCGTCTCATTTCTGCAGCTGGGAAGTCAGCCGTGGCAAGTTGTGTAAAACTGTCACGTTTCTACTATAGTAGCTCCTTTTTACTCATAAAAATTATCTTATTGAATACACCCATGTTACAAGAAAGCTTTGGTATATATTCTTATTTCTCCCAAAATTCATGGCTCAGGAGGGCTAAGGTCATGGTCATCACTTCGAAAGGACATTTGTTTTCGTCGTGTGAGAGTGCGCACGTAAAATGACATTAAATCCGCTTAGTGTCATTCGCTCTAAATGACATTAGGTTTGCCGTGTGACAGGGGTATTAGTAACCTGCACTTCGCCGACGACATTGCATCGCTGAGTAATTCAGGGGACTAATTGCAATTCATGCTTTCTGAATTAGACAAGGAGAGCAGAAAGATATGTTTTAAAATTAATCTGCAGAAAAGAAAAGTATTGTACAACAACCTCGAAGTATAACAGCGCTTCGAGATAGGTAATAGTGCACTTGGAGTTGTAAAAAACTACGTCTGCTTAGGACAGGTAGTAACCAGGGAACTGAATCATGAGATTCAAGTAACTAGTAGAATAAGAATGGGGTGGAGCACATTCGGCAACCATTCTCAAATCATAAATGGCAGATTGCCACTATCCCTCAAGAGGAAAGTATAGCAACAGCTGCATCTTACCGGTACTTACCTATACGGAGCAGAACCCTGGAGAATTACAAAAAGTATTCATCTTAAGTTGAAAACGACGCAGCGAGCAATGGAAAGGAAAGGGATAGGGGTAGCATTAGACGACAAGATAGAAGAAGAATGGGTCAGGGAACAAACCAGGGTTAAGGATATCATAGGTGAATTCAAGAAGAAGAAATTGACATGGGCTGGGCACATAGCGCGTATACGCAGGATAACCGCTGGTCTCTAAGAGCAACTGACGGGATTCTCCGAGAGGGCAAACGCATGGGAGGGGAGACAGAAAGTTTGGTGAGCTGACGAGATCAAAAAGCTTGCAGGTTTAATGTGGCAGTAGAAAGCACAAGACCGTGCTGATTGGGCGATAATGGGAGAGGCCTTTGCCCTGCAGTGGGCGTGGTCAGGATGATGGTGATGATGATAATGATGACAGTTTTAGCTCCTACATAAACAGACTTCAGAACAATAAAAAAGCATGCTAATAAAAGTTATTAGTTTCACATTGTTTAACTGTTGGCTCCAAATATACAAATTATATATTGATTTATTTAAAATGGCATCTATTAAGCTTTATAATTAGGAATGTGCGTTGACTCTATAGTAAAACGTGTTCCTTTAAATGCACTTAATGCAGCTGATACAAGTGTCTGCAACAGACGGTTTTTTAGTTATTGTTTTTTTTTTCAATATTGAAGAGCTACCCACAGCTGTTTCTTCATAGCCATCCGGCGCGCGAGATTTGATGCGAGATTTGACACACCACCAAGCGATCCGGTTTATTCTGGTTACGTGGGCCGGAAAGTCAATCCCGTATCTTTACCCTGGCGAAACAAGATCCTCGCGTAAAAAGAGTTGCCGCTTCGAGCTGCTGTACAAAGCAGCCCTGATTGCCTGATGACATTGTTGTGGTCAATTCTTCGCCTTATGTCGCGAACGAAACTGCAGCGTATTCAGTATTACGGTATTCAATTTCGACGGGGGAAAATTGTGTCAGTCCCTCCCTTGTTCCCGCCAAACACGTTGAATACTTCGGAGCTATCAGGATGCTTCATGGACCGATAAAGGGGAGACGATTTTGCGATGATCGCGAAAGATCAGCAAAGGGTTGCTCCCATTCACATTCAAAGAAAACCGTCGACTTCTTTTCGCACGACACTCTCTATTTCGGGCCAGTATATCGACTAGTGCTTGATCCAAAATATTCTATTGGTGGTAACGGAAGCTGAAAACAAGCAACAGATAATATGAACGCATTAGGTTTAGGTATAACGCATGGATTATGCACCTGTATGGCTAACATTAAGGCGTGGAGAGAGTTTGTGGAGAAGTTGTATGGCTATTGCACATTCAATCCTATAAGCTGCAAACATATAAGCAAATATGTAGTACATGGCTTAAGCTTGGTTCGACTCTTACGACAGTATGGGTCGAGATTTTCAAACACTTATTGAGCATTCAGTGATCATTCTCTCGCAGTTCACAAAGGCTATATATAGTCTTCTGAGCTTGTCCTTAAACATATAAAAACGTGCCGATCCCCCCCCCCTTTTTTTATATAGCCCTGAGTCACTGATATCACTGAAGCAGTAGACACACACGTGAAAAAAATGTAATGAAAGAAGAGACGGAAAGAAAGTTCGAGATATCCATATTTTCGCGCACGACCACGCAAGCTTAAACACGAGCAGTGCGCTGAAAGACATGTATATAAAGATGGCAAGCCCACGTAAGCCGAATAAAGCAAAACAGCGTGACGGAAGAAAAACATCGCAGGAACGACTGTCTCCCAAGTTTCTTTGTGGTTCCAGGCCACGAACATAGAGCAAACGACACAGCAGACTGGCAAAGACATGTTGAAGAAGAAAAAAAATTTTGAAAATAGACCTCGGAGCACAACGTGCACTCTTTTATTGGGTATGTATTTGGGGGCCCGGCGCGCTGTTTCCCTTCTTTTGCGGGGCCGGACTGGCACATACGGGAAAGCCCGCTTCCTGCCTCTCGTGGCTCCGAGTTTTTATGGGAAACTGTTGCTCCCCGAACGCGGCGCGCTCACGTCGTCCTCGGCGAAGAAGGAGAGCCCGCTTACCGAAGGATAGATACAGGGCCAGGAGAGAAGAGAGCGCGCTGCTGTGGCTCCCAACAAGAATCGGGCCTGTAGTCAAGGCGTCGAAGGAAGGGTAAAAAAAAAAAATAGCCGGACGGAGGAAGTGGTGGTACCCACGGGGCGAGCACTCCTTTTGTCTGATTTCTGCCCTGCCATGTTTTCCCCGGTGCTTGTGTGCGGGTGAGCCGATGTCTATTTCCCGGACTAGGGAGGAAAAAGCGGAGCGTGCGCGGAGAGCCGAGAGAGCAGTCAGCGACTCCCCGAAACACCCGCGGCCAAGAAGGGGAATATCGAGGCAACAGCGTCGGTGAAACAGAAGGGGGAAGTCGCGGAAAGACGACGGTGGTCTTAAAGCGGCGGGAACGCAACAGACCGAAGGCGTACCGCTGGTTACGCGAGCAGTGGTTGGGCGGGGGGTGGGGGGGGGGGGGGGGTGGCACGAAGTCGAGCAAAAACGAACGGCCCCTCCCAAAAAGAAGCCGAGCAATAAGCGCCACCTGTGAACACGGTATTAAGTTTTTCGCCGAGGGAAGCAGCCAGCAAGGGTGCGACGGGCCGACGCACTGGGTCCTCCACCCCCTCTTCTGGCGGTGCCCGCTGGCGAAGCATTTCCCCGGGGACATTTCCGTGAATGACGTCCGCCGGCAGCGGCTTCCGGAGTTATTGGAGACATGAAGTCAGAGAGAGGCCGCTTGAAAATCGCTCTGGGCGCCTTTCGCAGGCGGCTAGCGCGCGCTGTGTTTACTTCCAGCCTTATTAGCTGCCCCTGGCACAACAGGCGCGAAGCGTCGACAGAGCACGACAAGGAGCGCGCGACAGGAAGAAACGCCGTTGGGCGAAGAGGGGGGACAGCGTGTACCGGCAGCCGGCCCTCGCCCAGCACCGCGGTCATCCCTCACGTTTATAGTGCGCGAAGGCGAAACAGGTTAAAGTTGTAAAGATAGGGAAATCGTAAACGAGGAAAGTGTGCCGGCAGTAACAATTTAAGCGGTTGGGAAGGGCGCCCCAGCTCAGGGGCAACTGGGAAATAGGGAAGGTGAGGAAAAATAAAGGCAAAGATAAGAAGGTCGTTTGGGCAAAAAAAAAAGAAACTAACGAAACAAGGCAGCAGACCTAGGGTGCGCCAAAGGAAAGGGACCTCGAGAGGAAATGGGCCTATTTTTTTTTTCTCCCACCTTCTTGTTTTTAATATTCGCCTTGCAGTGTGAGTCCTCACGCTCCCACTCTTTTTCTTAGCTTCTTCGCGTTTTGTTATCACCAAGGCGGCGAGGTACACTCCAAGTGCACCAGGACCTGAAATTACTGGTCATTCCTTTTTTTTTCCATCTTTCAATTCTTGTTTTTACAGCAATGGCAAAAGAAATATTATCTGTGGATTCCAGTACCTTCGAAAACAGCACCGAGGGAGAAATAAGCACACGCTTTCACTTCCACTTCAATTCCTGCTTCTGGTGTGCGTGCTTCTTATTCTTTCTTGAAGTAAGCTTACAGGACAGTCCCATTTCTTATCTCCTTTTTCGCCATGGTAGTTAGAGCTGGGACGTTCTTACCAATCGTTTTCACTGTAACCGTTAGTTTACACAAAGAAATAGGAACAATAAAAGACTAAGTTGCATCAAAAAGAAAAGAAAAAAAGCTGCATACTTGTTAAATGCCGAATACAGAAACATTTGAAATATGTCAGCAACTGTATGACTTTCGCAAAATATCGTCTTTGCATAGTTCCAACTGTTAACATTAGTGATAGCAGTAGAAACGTCATTGAGGTTTCACCATACCGTTTTGTATAGTTTTATGATTTTCTATTCACATAGTAAGTCAAAAATAAGTGAAGTCATCAGTTTAGACGGCGTAGCAAGATTTTGAATCAATTTAAACGCAAAAAAAAAACTATTTTCATCTTTATTTAAAAAAAATAAAACTAAGTTTCGCCGATTGAGCCCAGTATGTTAGTATTACGAAGGCTGGTGGTTCTGAGCAGCCCCGTCGTTTTCCCCATTGTTGGAGCAAACAAGACCAGTGGTAAACTGCCAGCGTTGCAGAAACGCAACAAGTGTCCCAACGCACTTGCTTGCGCGCGAGATGTTAATAATAGCTTTTCTACATACCCCCTGATGCCACGTGCACATGTGGTGGATTTGTTAGGCCCATAGTAGAAGCCCAGTAGGCAGAATATGGTTATTTATTCGCTTACTTATTTAGTAGTTAACTTAAAATCTTTACTTCAGCACCATTTGTCCAGCTTTCATTTATACCTGCATACAGGCCACCGGAATTAGAGCGAGTCAACAGACGATTCTTGCGAGCTGACGGTCCAGTTGCCAACGCAAAAAATGAACTGGTCAGAACGCATTAGATTAAACGTAAATTCCGTTTGAACACCCACGTACACGTTTCAGCATTTGTTGTAGATCATGACTGCTTGAGCTCAAATTCATCTTTCCTTCAAAAGAAAAAAAGAACATCACTTATCTTCAGTATTTATCGCCGAAATAATTCCTAACTAGCATACTTTGTCAAAATAGGCTTCTGTGAATTCTGACAGGCAGCTTGTAATCACCCAAGGGCTGCACATCGTAAATTCTACAACGTAAATCTCCCCGTATTCAGAAATGCAGCCATAAAATGCCATCTGTGCGCCATCAATGTGCCATCTATTGTGCTGGTAAGCATGCCATCAAGCCACGTATCTTTCGTGCTCCTCAGATACAGTAAGTTGGAAGCTGATAATAATTTTTCCGGTTTAACATTCTGAATCCCCGCTATGTTAATGAGAGACGCTAGATTAAAGATTGCTTCAGAAACCAAGAAACCATGGCAGGTTATGTCTTAATATTTCTGCTTTCACTAGTGGAAGAACCTTGTTATTTTGTAATCCAACCTAACATTCATGGCCAGGATATTGCAGGGGTGCCTACCACTCATTCTTAAGCCACTCTTGCCGTCCACTAGTGCGCAAGGGCAGACCGTATCGATGATACGTGAGCGAAGCTTCACTTGAGACCCTTGATGAATCGAGAAACGCGTTTCTCGTGCTTCGAGGAGCTGCACAGCCCACAAAGACGATCTTCCATGGGCCTTCATGTTATTGGCAAGCAGCTTCTCGTAAACATCCTGAATGATTGGCATGATCTCTTGCACTGTTTTAATAGAATTACTTTTTGCTAGACTGTTGGGTTCACATACGTCTTTTTTTTTTGGCCTCCTAGCTCTTAAGATCATACTGAAACAACTCGTTCAGCTGGAAGTGTCCATCCATGAAAAAAAAAGAACTCCCTCCGAAAACTCAGTGTTCCGAAAATTTGTGCATGGAGCGCTACGTGCACTATTAGGCTTTGCTATGAAAATTCAAAACGGGGACAACGTATCCCCCCTCCCTCCATGGTTGTTGGGGAACTTTGCTAGTAAAATCACTGGCTCTGTGTTACGTGATTCATTCGTTCATTTTGTGAAGGCCTGGCCGCTTATGTAAGCAAATTTTGTGAGCAAAATATTTAACTCACCATCAGATAGTCGGTCGGGCCATGAGCTTATAGCTGTGCCCTTGTATTTCGAATTATGTAATATTGCAATTATTTGGCTGGGCACCTTTGTGTCGTCAACGGAAGCAGAGAGTGGCGCTATTATTGCAGTATTTCTCAAAGCAAAAACGATGCCTTTCCAGAAATATGGATCATACCAACTTGAGTTGTAAGCGCTTTGTCTGCCATGCCTCATATAAGAAAACGCTGCTTAGGATGACAAAAAAAAAGTGAGCTAGTCGGCAACAATTTGTCGCAAAAGATGGTTATAAGGTGTACAAACGCTGATATAAGGAACGCGAACTCGACACAACCAATACAAACTCATACGTTTGTGCGGTCTTGTTCGCTTCTCTTGTGTTTGTGTTTGCACGCCCACCATATATTTTCTATTTACGCAAATGAATTTTTTTTCGAAAAACAAAAAAATAACAGGGCTGCTTTACACTATAGTGCTGCCAAGCATAACGTTAATGCGGAGCTAGGAGCTAGCTTTTCTCTTTCTCTTTCATGTTATTTATTTTTCTTTTCTATTTTTATCTATTTCTCTCTCTTATCTATTTCTTTCTTGCTTCCTCTATTTTCTATTTTTGCACATGGTTTTCGTCTATCTTATGCCCAGCGATGACAGCCTAAGACAGCCCGGGCCCCTAAAAGGCCACGCACATATCATCATCATCAAGACGCTTGAAGAACAAGAGGAAGAAGACTTCTCTTTGGCTTGAGGGCATGCTCAGTATGCTACAGATGGCTGTGTTATACGTAAATTTGCCGGCGTTTTGCCAAGTGACGACGACAGCATTCGATAACACACAACAGGCCCTTAAAGTGCTCCGATCTTATAACTTGGTTCATTGCACAAGGAGCACTATGAAGCATTCTAAGAGTGGCCGCACCATACTATCAACTAATTAAAAAAGTATTTTATAGCGAAAGCAGTTATGAGATCACAACTCGGGTCACACGCAGTTGTCCGCCGCCGCCACCGCTGCCGCCGGTGTCCGTAACCACATCGTGTGAAATTAGAAGACACAGTGGGGCTCGAAACCCGAGTCTGCTGGGTGCCAGCCCAGTATATTCTACCACTAAGCTATGCTGGTGTTTATGACTTGTTGGCAAACCTAGCACTAAAGACACAGTGGGGCTCGAACCCGGGCCCACTGAGGACCAGCCCAGTATTATACCACTGAGGTACGCTGGTACTTGTGACTGATTGGCAAACTTTCCCTTAGGCAGGCTTGATGTCGGGAAAGCAATCGCGTTAATACGACTTATAAAGCGTTTTAAAACGGTGAAAGAACCACCAGTCGTCGCACAAGGCGAATAGCGTAACGAGTGGGCCGTTCATTGCTCCAACCCATTACAAAAGCTTATTCTTGTTCCCCTATTACCTGTGGCGCATACCCACTTCAGCCATAATTCCTCGTCGTCATCAGCCACTGCATGAATAATTGGCACGAGCTTCCTTGCGAGTGTTTAGCGGATACCACGCTTCTCAGAAGAATGACAAAAAATAGCATAGCGAATGCCGGCCTATACCACCCAAAAGTTTATTATTAATGCCCTAGTGGGTATCAACCAAATGTGCTCGCAGTAGTTACCCAATGAGTATTTCGAAAAGGCTCATAGAGGCCGCTCTTTTGGCTTTAGCTGTGACTGTGCTGCGCCTTCCGCGCAGACCTGTTCAAAAGTTTGAAAAAAAAAACGACACAGTTTCGCCAATAGGGCGAAGTAGTGAATTTGATAGCGAGAAATGGGAACGTCCCACGAAAAAGAAGCCGCTCAATACTTGCAGCTTTCCCCTGAAGCACAAAGCAAGATGGTCGGAAAGAACGCGTAGGTGTACACAGTGAAGCGTGAACTAATAGTTGTCGCATTTGTTACGCCTTTGTGTTTAAGCTGCAACGGGCTGAAAGTCCTCACAATGCAAGACCCAGTGCTTTGAGCTTTTTTTTTCTTTTTAACTACGGCGCGTTAAGTGAACGCTCTGTGTCTCCTACCACACGGTGGCGTCTGATGCAAAATGAACCTGGCTTTCTTTTTTTGTTTTTGTATTTTGTCTCACCTCATGTGTGGGCAAAGAAAGGGGCCACTTTTTTGTGCACCCTCTCGAGGACGATTTCCAAATTGAAAGAAAAAGTAAGAGTATTACGTGGTTCAAAACACCAAGCTCCTCCGTGAACTGCGCACTGCTACAAAGGTAGATGGTGCATATACATTGTTTACCGTTATAACTCCAGCGCTCGCATCGCGCGTGGTTGAGTCGTCTGACGCAGCCTGCTCAGGAGTGAAGAGTCGCTGGTTCGAATCCCTGGTCAGGTAATTCAGAAATATTCTTCTGGTTTATTTTTCTTTGTGCCTGTTTTTACATATAAATACATTTTCGAGACATGGCGGTGACGGCAAAAATCAGACGAGAGTGTCAACGCTATCGCTATAAAATAAAAATAGGTAATTTTTACGTGCCACTACGCCTATGTGATTGTGAGACATGCCTAGGGGAAAATCGCAGATTATTTTGACGAACTTAAGCATTACTTCACACCTTCGTAACCATTGTAACATCTTGACTCTATCGTGATGCGTCAGCGATGGCTGAGAACCTCTCCCATGAAGGACATTGTTCTGGCCATCGGAACAAAAGCACTGTGCCTATAGTCTCGAAAGAGCAAATGACGTCGTAGTCGGGCTAGCCTGTTTATGAGGCTTTGTACAATTTTATAACCTTAAATACAAGATGCAGGTGTATGAGCTGCTGGTGTCTAATGCCAAATTAAATCATTTTGCGCCATCGCCACCATCACAACAGCACTTCTGGTAGACATGAATTAGGTGATTGGTGAGACGAAGGGGGTGTGAAATTATTCTATTGCTCAGTGTGGCCTTAACTTAGCAAATATGGTGTGTTTAGCGGCTCCTGCGGTTTCAAAAACTCAAACTACGACGATAGTTGATTAACCCCAACGTCTCCAACGTAGCGCAGTCTTGCAGTCCCTGCCAGCTGTATGCAAGGGTGACAAAAAAAAAAATAAGGTGAATGCATGACGGCAAATACGACGACATGAATCATGCTGCTTGCAACAAAAGGGATGAAGCAAGCGCAGTTTGGAACTCTTCACAATAGCGCTCTCAGAAAAGGGATTCAACAAGTTTAACCTCTGCACTCACAAATAGTTAAGATGACGTCACAGTTCAATTCTTCTTAACGGTGAAACATTTGCGGTGCCATGCTCTTTCATTACTGTCTGCTTTCTGCTTTTTTGTGGCTGTAATAAGCAAAAAAGGTAAAAAGAAAGGAGAGTGCGAGTCAGTTCTCCAAATGTTTTTTTTTTCCTCGTCGTTTGGCTTATAGGGGATGACGTCATTAAGACAGCCATGTTTCTGGCGGATACAGCATATGAAAAAAAATACCCTTTATTTCAGAATTCTTATGTACAGAATCACGACAGCGATATCTCCTAACCGCAAAATTGCGTACTGGGGTGGTCAAGAGTTCCTAAGCTACATTGCCATAGGAGCATATGAGATGTGGCCTGTGAAACTTCGACCCCCCCCCCTCCTCCCCAAGTCTTTGTACGTACGTCGATGTCACATGAATGCTCCACGTTCAGTACAGAGCTTAGTGGGTATTGAACACATAACAAACATAAAAAAGTACCGAAAGCCAGCCCTAGTAGTGTTATTGTGTGTCAATAAATTTATAAAAGTCATCTTACACATGTCTCTGCTGAAAGAAGACTCCAACACGGTATATGTCCAGGTTTATCGCTTCAGATACGCCAATTCTGTCCCTTTTATTCCAAAAGTGACTTTTAGAGAAAGCTTGTGCCCTTAATTCGAGACAGTGTACAGACTCAGTAGTTTTTGCGTGATGTTGTGAGAGAGATAACTAAACATTTACAAGTTCATACATTTAGAATCGTTTCGGGGTGTGACCTTTTAGTCCTGCAGACCTTTGGCTTCTGCCGCCGTCCGGGCTTGGTTAACCAGAGAGTAAGACAAAAGAAGCAAGTCGTCCGATCATCTACAAGTGTTTGATCTGCCAGAGTTCACATATCAGCACTTGCAAAAAAAATGTCCCAACGTTAGCAGTTAGCACTGATAACTGTGCGCTTTCTTCAGATTTACTACTTTGTCAAACAAAAACATGGGGAATTTTTTTTCTGTAGGGAGGAGAGGGGGGTCTTGCCCATATTGTGAGCTCTATGATATAGTGACGTATATTCCCTAACTTCCTTAATTTTTATCCTTCATCTTCGTCCTATCCTACCTTCTCCTTCAACCCAAGGTTTCTGTTGCGAGTATGTTATTTTTGTACGTATCCGTTAGTGCTGCACTGCAAAATCATGAAAGCTGGCTAACCTACTCTCTCGCCCTTCCTTTCTCTTCTTTATTTATTTCTTTCGTGAATTTCTCTGGGTCACCTGAAAAAGTGTCAGAATGGCTAGAAGTGCTAATAATATTCCTGAGTTGTTTATTCTATCACTTTTGTTCAATGTAAAAGAAACATGAGTCTACGGAGCTTAGATTGTAGTGAATCAAGATTTTATTTGCTGCAACATTAAAAACTCAAGTAACAAGTAACACAGTTAAACGTTTACCTGGAAGGAAGCTGCGATGGCGAAACGGACGTGTTAGGTGCGATGCATACTTATTTCTAGCAAAAAACATAAAAGGAAAAAAGTGACGTAATTTCAAAATTTCGCATACAACACCCAGAACAAACATACACTTCTTCAGCTAAGCGTACCAGCCACTTAGGGGCTGCTACAGACTACTGAAAGTTTCAAGTTAAACCAGTTGATTCCAGGATTTCTCCTGCGATAGAGTCCTGCATATGCTACCTAATTGTTTCATAGTTAATCGCTCACTATGCGGTATGCCGTGCGCATTTGACGCATCCGCCAAGTGGCGAGGGCAATAAAAAAACCGCGGTTACTCCCGCTGCGGGAGACCGAAATGGATTCTGTCAACAGCCGGTGCGCAGGCAAAGTCCACTGCATGCGTTCAGGCGGCGAAAGAAGAAGACGCAACTCATGGTAGCACTTTCTTCCGCCGGAGAATGTTTACAAAGAGGCAACATCGGCGGGAGAGCGTCTGCAAACAGCTGGGACCGTTTCCTCGCGCAGTAAGAGAAACGGTGACGCTCAAATGGGGCACTCGTGGTGACAGAGACTCCTTTAGTGCGCTCAGGTTAAAACGCGAGCAGAATTTACGGTCCGCCGACACCGACGGTGAACGGCTAATACACGCGCCAGTTCAGGGCGCACTGCACAAGACGAGAAGGAGGGGGGGGGGGGGGGGAAGCGTAAAAGAGGAACAGTTTGCGCGTAAACGAACGTCAGCCGCGCGGCACAGGAGCAGTGGCATCGTCGCGAGCAGAACAGTGCTGCCGATGCCGTAAATTCGGGGGCCGGGTTTAATTACCGGCCATCGCTTACCAAGCTGTATACGGCTTCCCACAGCTTACCATGAGTAAATGGGGAGAAGGAAGCGTAGGAGAAGGGGGGGTGGGGGGGGGGGTTAGTGTCTGCTGAGTCCCACACGTATCGGAGGTGAAGAGACCGGCGCAAAACAAGGTCGTCGTGCTCGCGAAAGAGGCGGCAACTATCCGGCGCTTACCGCGGCCTGATTTATGCGATCTCGCAAGCGCGTGCTGGCGCTTTTATGGCCATCCCTCTTTTGTTTTACGCTGCCGATCGACGATGCACGCGAACTGCTCCCCCCCTTCACTGCTTTTCCTACGCACCACAACACGTACACACTGTGAAAAACGGTATCGACGGTAAGTGTCTATAAATGCGAACTCATGGTTCCAAATAGCGAGCTGTTTAACAGCCTGTTGACAACGTACACAAGAGACGAACATATATGTTTAACCGTACAAAAAAAAAAGATCTTTGTCGGTCGCCGTGTTACGTTGTTACTCCGCAGTTCTGCAAGGCGGAACACTTGTAAACTAATTAGTCGGTAACCGCGATAATATCTACGCGAACAGTGCTGCGCGCCGTAGAAATGGACTCGCTTAGGATAACCGCGTCGCCAGGTCCTTTGCTGATGGCTCATTACTCATTTCCATCACTGGGGAAGGGTAATCAGAAGCAGCAGCCACGGGTGGAGATCTTCCCGCAGCGTGTCTCGTGTGTGAATCCGCAACGCTCTAGTGTCCGGCTGAACTTCACCGCCGAATCGCCATGCAGTGGCTGCAGCACTACTATCGCGTGGCGCTGGGCGAACAAAACGGGTTATTGTTCTGACCACGCCGCTGTCACGCCAGTGCCGAGTTACTACTCTTCCCGGCTTGCCTCTGATGGTCGGCTCCGCGTTGGTCTTTGTTTAATACGCCCTCAACTGCGGGGCACGCATGGCGAACTCTGCCGCCTGAGGTAGATTTGCATGCGGGGACTATTTACCCGCCACGCGAAGTGCGTAATTGCGCGAGAGTGCAATTTGCAGCGAATAACCTCTGGGCGAACTCAACTACTTACACGAGCTGCTCGATGGGAGCGGAAGGTAAGGGCCCAGCGCGGCCCATTGTTCGGCGCACTAGAGGGGCCACGCAAGCGAAGACAGTCGGCACGCCCAACGCCTGATTGGTCGAGGGAGACACACGAGCCCCTATCGGATCAGGTACGAACGAACGTCATGAAAAATTCAGCCACACCGGCCGGGCAAATGAGGCGTTCGTCTTCTTCCCCGTGGCAGTGATTTGGGGTTTCGCCGCTTATCCTCTTTTTCTAATTGAGCGTTTTCTTTTCTCTTATTCTATAGCCATTGGTCCTCACGCGCCGAGCGTGGTGGGGCTGTTTGACAGCACTTTTTCGTGGGAGAGGCTCGGGGGAAAGGAAGCTCCTTTTTTCGCATGAACACGTAAGCTTGCTTTTAAACGCATTAACATCGCTGTGCTCCCCCATCTTTAACGCCGCAAAATGACCTAAATGCTGCGATAAACGACGAGAGGGGAACTCTCGAGAGAGTGATACAAACTGAGCTGATTCGATCTGCAGCACGATGTGTGATCTGCCAGGTAAGTTGGTGCGAAACGCTAGTCATTGCACACTGGTTCCATTTCGTTCGCTATAGTTTTGTAAAGAGTATATCTCCTGCAACTGCTATAGTGTATATACAGTGTACATAATGATGGCACTAGCACAAGCGTGCTCTGGTCCTTTTATATAATGTCCACTCGCACATGTCTGCATTTGTCTGAGGAAAAGCCAATTTCGTGGCTGAAAACATCCGTAAAATACGTTAATGATACCGCAATCAGCTTACGAGGCAAGCAATATTCAGCAACTCTAAAAATACCTAACCGATTTCAACCACCTGGCTTCTGTAAACCGCACCACTATTTTTGTACATCAACCTACATATGCCCCACAGGTGAGACCTTTGTCCACCCTTTGGCGTATCATTCGACAGCAAAAAGAATGGAACTTCACAGCGATTTTTATGCGTCTTTTGGTGTGAAAAATGGAAAAGCAGCGTTAACCTTTAGGAAAAACTAGTTTTATCCTTTAAAAAGCCAGTTGCAAGTTATCGCAACACTTTCTCCCAATGTATAATCTTTAAGTTAGGTTGTGAAAGGTGTCGAACGGAAAGCATTGATCAGTTCATATACATTGACACTAATTACTAGGGGTAGTATCTACATAGGTTAAAAATTGTAGTAATAGTTTACTTTTTTTGAGGATAATAGGGTTACATTCTAACAAGGTGTGAAATTAATTAATAATCAGGACCTGATTGAACTCTGTCTCATCTGTCTCGTCTCTTCTCCTGTTCCCTTCTGCCCTGTCGTTTTCGCTGGTAAGCACTCTTTATCACGTACAAGTGGGCTTTTGTTTATTGGAACCTTTTGCAATTTCACTGATTGCTTAGCGGTTAACCTGCTTTTTATTGAGATTGCTGGCGCAACGCTCGTCTGTTGTGTTGTGTATATATGTTGTGGATTCTACACAACTTCAAGCGCATACCCTGCAAAGAATGATGAGTCACGCACCTGGCCGCGGTCATGAATCATGAGCTCACGCGTTTTGCCCAATATCAGATTTCGGCACCTGTTCCCTTTGTTCGTGTTTTTTATGACATCTGCGTTACTCGCAGCAAGTTTAGCCAAAAATTTTTAAACTCTAGTTTTACACACCATTATGGGCTTGTTGTTACGGGGCTCGACTGCTGAATTAAGCTCGCGGTATTGAATTCCGGCCACATAAGTCGCATTTCCGTAGGACGAAGTGCTACACAGGGCTCTGTGAAGAACCCCAGGTGGTTGTGCATCTTCGTATCCCTCCAGCACCGCGTCTCTCATCCTCATGTCGTCGCACTTTGGGACGAAAAATCTCGGCTATTATATGCTGTATCCACTATTCCTTCCCGGCCACAACAATATTAACGCAGTCATTGAAAGTAAAAACTTCTTTTTTACTTTTCCTATATTAGACATCGATAAAGAGTGGCGTAGCCAGGGGGCGGAACTACGGACCATGCCTCTCCCCCCCCCCCAAAAAAAAAGATATTTTTCACCATGACATACAGAGCAAAAAATGACCATTCCAAGAAGGTTAACCCCCCCCCCCCAAAAAAAAAAATTCTACCTGTATACGCTCCTGTCGATAAGTGACGACTTTTGTTATTTGATGGTTCTGAACTGAACCAACATAACATCCACAGGGACGGCGGCAAAAGCTAGCATCTATGATCATAAAATTTGTCAAATGTGATTCTTGGTCATCTTTTGCACGTGTCAAATAACGCTGAGCTGGTGATATATAGCTGGCCTCAGAAGATGTCTTTCCAAGAGTGACTGACTGGTGCGACGCGGTTTGCACAATTGTGCTGTCTGTTAATTTTATTCATTATTCTTTTTATGGTCGAAAGTTTGCCCAAATATATACAAAGTTGAAGTCAATTCATTTGTTTAAGAAGCACATTAGTTTTTTTTTCAATTAAATGTATGTAAGGAGAGGTTGGTGCCAATGCGTGGCGCCGGCTACTCCTCTTCTCTTGCACAAAAGTCAGCATCGCACATTTTGTAGCAAGCACAAGGCTATACATATGTACATAGCACAACACTTACACAATGAGTTCACGTTTTCCAACACTGAGTGTCCACACCACACAGAAATGGGTCAACACTACATAGAATTGTGTCCGCACCACACTGAGTTGGAAAAAAAAACACAAGTAATCACGCCGATTTAAGTGTTCACACAAAAACGTGAAAGTTCAATAAAATGTCTAAGGTGGTCTTGTCGCTTAAATACTGAAATGTTTTCAGAAAGGTTTTCCCAAAAATATCGTAGTGAAACAAGTACATGAATATTGCTACTTTCACGTTCACAAACTCTAACTACGAGGCCCGTGTACTCAGATATGAGTGCGGAACCGCAGTTGGTCAATATTTCCGGAGTATTCTTTTAAGGCATCTGTCGTGATCACATCGTGGTTTCTGGTCGCTTTAAAAAATACACTAATTAGGGATTGTAAAAACATGTATTGTTAAAAGTGAAAATGTAACTTAATAAAACAGTAAGTGTGAATGGCTGTATTTGGCTACAATTATTTTTGCATTTTTTTCTTTGGTTACATTTGGGCTACAGTTGCTCTAGTTTTTGGCTACACTGCCTCGTCCAACCTGGCAACACTGGCTTGCCCGCCGCCGGGCAGATGCACACAGGCCAGCCCGAGAGCTCGACGCGCTGCTCGTATACGCGCACTCGGCTTCGGCCCTCTCTGCGATAGCCCTATAGCGCCTGCCGGCAAGCGTACTCTAGGTCGGTCTTGCGGAGTTCCCTGTCGGTCCGCAAGCCCGTGATTGTAGCACTGTGCTGTCTCTTGTGTAATAATAATAAAAAAACAAGTTTATTGACGACCTGCCTCGAGTGTCATCTCTACGTGCGTGGGAGAGTCGGTGAACCCGGCCGCAGCGTCTTTGTGCGCAACGGCAGTGGAGACTGTCAAGACCCTTCCCGGTCGCTTTGTATAGGGTAAGCCTTCAGCGAACCCATCTCCACAAATGATGTAATTGACTTGGCGATTTTCGTGAACCAGCGTGCACCAGGTGAAATTTATACTTTACGTACAAGCGCAGAGAGCGGCTGCATTATACACTGTTCAAACTTTCTTACGCTCTTAATAACATGTAAGATTTATCGAGTGTACCATCTAGCAAGTTCCCACTGCTAGTATCTTTTGGTTTCGCCGCGGAGGTGTGGCCTCCATCACCTGCAGAGACGCATCGGTGCCTCAAGTTGCGATTTGCACCACCATCCGCATCAGGCAATGCCCAAGTGAATTGTCGTCTTCTGGAATTCTATTTTTTTACCATCAATGTACGACAGCATACAGGACCTTTTTTCTGGCTGTCGTTCTTACATTTCTTCTACCTCGTATTTTGCTCCCTTTTCTACATGCAAGTACGTGATTCGCATTTCACCAGCCTCAAAAAATGCGGCTGTCGAGGCTGTGCATGATTGAATAAATAATATAGCGCCATCTGAGCAGCCCAACGCCATGACCACTGACCTACCGTGGTGCGTCAAATACATCTGAGTGCGTTTAAATACTACAATTAGCATTCACTGCAGTACAAGCTGGGAATGAAACACAGTAAAGTTAGCAACCTGAACAATACACAAATGTCCATTACTAAATTTATGAGGTTAACCTAGATGAAAACTGAAATTTTTCTTAAAGCAACCTTTTGCAATTAGAAGAGCTACTTCAGTCTACAATTATTAGGCTTCTTCACTTCATTTCATTTCATGTGCTGTCGCACAATGTGAACAGCTTGATGTATTCAGAATAAACGCACAGTTTCACCGCTAGCGAGCAGCTATAAACGTTATAGCAACTTACTGGAACGTCATGCGAAGAACTTGAAGCAGCTCGAAACTTCCAGTGCGATTCTCAAGCGCAATGAATGCGCGAAATGAACACACACCGGACGAGCACCAACTAACAAGTGTCAACGACCCTTAAAATTCGCTGCTCGAACAAAAAGAAGGATGCCTGAAACGAACGTAGGTACACACAGGACGAGCGAGAACTGAGATTGTCAAAGTTGTTGATTGATATGGGGATTCGAACCCGCGACCGGCGAGTCAGCAGCCGAGTACCTTAGCCACTAGACCACCGCGGCGGGGCACTGTCGCAGTTGTTACCTTTGTGTTTGAACACGGCTCTTCTTTCGCAAACGTGCCCGCTCCAGCGAGTGGAGTGACCTTCATGCTCTCTGTAACTTCATCGCAAAGCTCGCGCTTTTCTATCCTTTCCTTTCTATCATTCCCCCTCTCCCCCCCCCCCCCCCCACAAGTGTAGGGTAGCCAACCAAGCCAAAGATTGCTTAATTTCCCTGCATTTCTTTTTTCATTTGTCTCGCTCTCTCTCTCTTGCGGTGAAAGCACAAGACGTACGAACCACCCTGGACACGAGATGAGTACCCGCGTGCATGGGTGACCACACCCCGTTAGGCAAAGTACAAGTTGCAGAGGTAAGAGGAGAGCACCCATTGCAATAAGCGACCTTTAGCCTAACCATGCCCAGTTGTTACAGAATTTATAGCAACATTTATGGAAGGCAGAACTACATAACGAGTGACTCTTATACACCAAAAATGGTGACGTGGTAGCGATTCATCGTATTTAGAATTCTCTAAACAGTATTTGTATGCTCTTCAACTTCTAATGTAGGACAGTGACCACCACAGTGGTGGAGTGGTTACAGGACTCGGCTGCTGACCGGAAGGTTTCGCATTCGATTCCGGCCGCCACGGTCGCATTTTGATGTAGGCGAAACGCTAGAAGCCTGCGTACTGTGAGATGTAGGAGGAGGAGAAGGATGAGGAGGAGGAGGAAGGGAAGAAATGAAAGGCAGGGAGGTCAACCAGACGCACGTCCGGTTTGCTACCCTGCACTGGGAGAAGGAGTCAGGGGATTAAAGGAGACGAGAGAGAGAAGTAGAGCACGTTAAAATATATCAGACAGTACAAAAATTTATGAGCCCTCCACCGCAGCGGCCCTCAGAATGATATAATGGTAATGGGTGTAAAATGATCACAACAAATAAATGAAGTGACAGAGAACGCCGGAGATCGATTATTCTCAATGAAACGCCATGTCTCACTGACCGTAGATGAAAAGAGTCGCATTCGGATTGATGATTGATTGATATGTGGGGTTTTACATTTCAAAAACCACCTTTGATTATGATAGACGCCGTAGTAGAGGGCTCCGGAAATTTCTACCACCTGCAGGTCTTTAACGTGCACCCAAATCTGAGCCTACAGGCCTACAGCATTTCCGCCTCCACCGAAAATGCAGCCCCCGCAGCCGGGATTCAATCCCGCGACCTGCGGGTCAGCAGCCGAGTAACCGATGAGCAGCCAAGCATTCAGATTCGCAAATGTAGTTTTTGGCACAGGACCGATCACGACGATAAACACTTTCTCCCGTTTTAAGTGATTGTCGGCAAGCAGTCTCGTAGTGTACTCGTAGGACATGCACCCCGCATCCCTTGAACAAAGCGTATCGGTGAATAGATTTATAGACAATCTTTACCACGATTAAGTGGTCAAGTGAAGTCAATCCAGCAGAATGGTTTTTTTGTAGCCCGGTACACTGCCTAGCACAAACAAAGCCGCATATGTGAACCACCTGGGTTTAACGTCATCTAGCCGTTCATGCACCGAGGATCATTCACCACCAAGCCCCATCTACTGACGCAAACAATGCGCGCAGCCGCTGCACCGAGTTTGCCCGTTGTGGCGGGAGCCAAGTACGAGCGATGAAAGAGCCGGTGCTTCAAGCGGGTGTGCCACAGAAAGGTTTGCGCGAGAACTTCTGGCGCTGGAATATGGAGATTCTTGCAATGTCTGTGGCAGGCTGTTGTTCTCCTTGACTATGCATACCCGAACGAGAGACCTTGCGTCAACCACATTAAGGCCCTAAGATCAACCAACCTCGCCGTTTTTGGAGCTTTACACGACTAGTAAAAACTTCGTTTTCTGTTCTTTACTTTCTTTGTTTTTTTGGATGGGAGGGAGAGGGAAGGGGATTGTGGTAGCTTATGAATTTACGAAAGCATGATATAGAAGACTGCCGAAAATCTCTTCGTCACCAATATTATACAATTAAAAGTTTATCTAAGAGATTAGGAAAATTTTAAGTAAAAAATAAAACAAACAGAAGGAAAACTGAATGTAAAAAAGAATAACTGGTAGGACTTCATAATTCACTTATTATATGCTTGGATGGCCATGAAAATAAATATTCAAGTAATAAACACAACACAAGCCCTCTCTTCAGATTGGTCGAGTTTACCCAATCTGTCGAACAACGCTCATCGCAGTACAACTGATTGTATTTTTTAATAAAAGTTGAACCTGCATACAATGAAGGTTTTAATACAGAACAGATAAATCACTACAGGCCGGGCATGTTCAATGGTGTTGCAGCAAGCCACTTCTACAATCTCAATGCAGCTGTCGCAATTAATGGGATAACATGGTTAGCTATTTTAATCAAAGTCGGCGGCACGGTGCTGTCTACTTTTTTGTCGTGTGAATCAGCTTCCTCGAACTTCATGGCTCTACTAAATACAGCAGCTCGCACCTTTCCCAGTCAAGTACTCTCTTGAATGTGTCACTGAACAAATACAGGAGAACGTACGGTGATGCAAAGACGATTATTCTAAGTTGATCATATCGTGCTTTAAGCCTGCGCATCCGGGCAAGACCAAGCGTCTCCTCACCAATCAGCTTTTACTTCACTCGAGCAAAGCAAATATTGACAGTATGCTACAGGTAGAACTATTGGCTTGAGAGCAACTCTTCACGAATAGTGACTATTTCATTAGCAGAAAGCAAGCTTTAGGAAAGGAGTGGCGATTAATATTAAAGTGATGTTGTCGTATTTCAAAAATCAGCACGACCTGTTGGTGATCTTTAGAAATAGGTGTTCATGCGTCGCTACCCTGAAGGACCCCAGTAGCCCTAACCCACCATGGCAGCAATACTTAAACTTTTACAGATAAAATAGCTGCCAACTATTTTACACGCTATAGCAGCCACCGTTTTCCACGAAGAAAACCTTCGCATCGGCACTTCTGGAGCAGAAATTTGACAAGAAAAGCCGACATCGCTAACCGAAGCGAACGGACAGCGAAGTGGTCTTCTAAAGGGCCACTGTAAAGGGCGGTGCTGAAGTTCAATACACACACGAAGAAAAGGTGGAGTAGCCAGCAGCTGATGCCTGGCCCATAATTTCCCACCGCTGTCACTTTCGCCCCTCTCCATTATCCATTTCCAAGTCAAACCAAGCAAAAAATTATGGGAGGGGGTTGGGAGGGCGTAATGGGAGAATGCTGTTCTCGAAGCTCAAGTGTTTGAGTCCGAAGAAATGTTCTGCTTATCACGTACGGCTGACACGGATAATAAAAAAAAGTGAGCGAAGAATCCTCAAAAATTAATTTAACTTGTTGTATTATGCTCCTGTAAGCGCTCTGCCACTTCGCTATCATAAGCGTTGCAGCACGAACTCCGAAATGAAGCCATACTTGCGCTAAAGTTGGGAAATCTGCCTTTTTCATCATAAGGCAACACTGAGCTTATATTGCGCTCAAGCAGGGCATTTTATTAGAAGTGTTGAGATGAGGGCACTTTACCCCTATATATTCCATATATTCTCACGCCACAATGGAAGCTGTTGCAATTTATGAAGCCAACAGTTACCAAAGTTTCAAAAGTGGAGCCTTCTTCATTTGAAGAGATAGATAGATAGATAGATAGATAGATAGATAGATAGATAGATAGATAGATAGATAGATAGATAGATAGATAGATAGATAGATAGATAGATAGATAGATAGATAGATAGATAGATAGATAGATAGATAGATAGATAGATAGATAGATAGATAGATAGATAGATAGATAGATAGATAGATAGATAGATAGATAGATAGATAGATAGATAGATAGATAGATAGATAGATAGATAGATAGATAGATAGATAGATAGATAGATAGATAGATAGATAGATAGATAGATAGATAGATAGATAGATAGATAGATAGATAGATAGATAGATAGATAGATAGATAGATAGATAGATAGATAGATAGATAGATAGATAGATAGATAGATAGATAGATAGATAGATAGATAGATAGATAGATAGATAGATAGATAGATAGATAGATAGATAGATAGATGTGCTTTTGGGCGCAAGTTCATGCGAGAAAAATTTGTGAATCCACCTCATCCCTTTCCCGCTCGTCGACGCTTTGGCAAGATCTAAGCGCCACATTTCTGACAAACAGCAAGGCCGCAAGCCCATAAATTCTATGTGCTATCCTTCGTTCCTAAACTTCTACTAGAAATTAGAGTTTGTTTCTAGTCGGAAATGTCAGTACGGAAGGAAAAAACAACAAAAACAAGTGTCACTTTCCCCACCATTCTGCGCCATGGGGACCTGAAAAAGTTCTTGCCCGCTTGCCATATTTCCTAGGTTCGTCTTGTGACATGTGTCATGAAAGTTTACGCCGAGCTTTCTTTATTGCGCAGCAAACACTGGTCGCCGTAATTCTTGCGTACTAAAAGAAGTGCGGGGCACACGATTTTTTTGCGGGATGAGGAGCTATGATGTTGTGAACCGCGACGGAAATCTTTGTGAGCCGCAACGGAAAGCATTGGGTGAGCATTTTTTTTCTGTATTTTTTAACCCTGACCTCATGAAATAAAACTGGTTCGCGCTTTTCGCAAACATTACCTACGTCTTGTAACTTAGCAAACGCACAACAAATTTTTCAAAAGTAAGACACACTGTGACGCAGATAGCACAACAGAAACATCCAAAAGGTGCACCAAAACATTTCTACGGAAATTCCGAAATCACACATACACAAGTAGCCATTTAAAAACGACTATAATAAAAGACTATAGCATTTGTACAAAAGCACAGACTTAACGGCAAGCACACACAGCTTTGTCACTCGATCATAACACAAAGCTATTCTTAGTAGCACAACAAGCTTATGTGTACGCGATGAATATCAGGTTTTGGAATATTTGTGATAATACTTACCTTTCCTATTCGTCTCTTTAAAAATAAAAGGTGAATTTTTAAAGAAAAATCAAGCGGCGGTAAAAGGTATCACCTTCGTCTAATATGAGCCAGCTTCCTCGTTCTTTGCACTGAAACATCACCCTTTCTGCGGAGTTAGCTCCGGCCTGAGGCAAATGATGGAGCCTCACTTAGTGTGGGTAATTAAGGCCGAGTCTAGTGACGTGAAAAACACCACTGGTGACGGGAGGTAGAAAAGGTATGTCGAATGGTGTGATTTCGTATGTCACGTCAGACAGTTGCAATGGCGCAATATCTTGTACCGACCAGAGTATCAAGGAAGGAGCTTATGCGCCAAGCCGACACGACAAAACGACGTCCAGAGGACGACAAGCAAACAAGAAGAAAAATGTGTTTCTGGTTGCCGATGATTCTAGCGTCGCTTTTGATAAGCTTTCGACACTGTACGGTGATGAGGACCGAGCTCTCGGGCATGGGTGGCCAAATTAATTGCATTGCGGGCGTAATCGGTCGTTTAGAATTGTATGTTAGAGTTCTGCAACACAGGGTCACCGCAATACAAAAAAATCATGGCAAAAATCTGGTGGTGTAATGACGGGACGAATTATAAGCAAAAAAATGTGTACGGTAAAGCGGCGTTTCCGTCCCAAAGGGATCATCAGAAACGTACATGGCAAGCATGTCAGTTAGAGTGCCATTCAGGTGTTCAGTGAGCCCGTTCGTTTGAGGTTGGTAGGTGATAGCGATATTGCATTCGGTAGAACAGTAGTGGGGCAGGTCATCAACGACCTTCGACAAAAAGCAACGTCCACGATCCGTTAGTAACTGGTGAGGGGCTCCATGTTGCAGGAGGACGTCGTGTAGCTAGAAGACGGCGACCTCTGCAGCGCAGCTGGAGGGTATCGCTCGCGTAATGGCATATCTTGTTGCAAAACCTAATGCGATGGCAGTACACTTGTTTTGTTTCGTAGAAATAGGAAACTGGCCAAATATGTCGAGGCCCACATGGAAGATTGGCTCTGTAGAGATTTCAATACGCTGAAGCAAACCAACAGCAGCCAACGCACGAGTCTTGTGGTGTTGACAAAGGTCACAAAAACCAACATATAGTGATGCAGAGAAAGACAGAGACTGGGTCAGAAAAAGAGGTGCCTCACGCGATTGTAAGTCCGAGTGATGCTTATATGTCCAGCAGAGGGAACATCGGGAAGTTCCTGGAGCATGGCCAGTTGCAGATGCTTAGAAACGACTTGTAGCTCAGTACAGTGGGGCTGAACATTGTGGTGGTATGAAATTCCCTCACTCAAGGTGAATATCCGGAGAGAATGGTCGGTGGGTGTGTAGCTTAGGCGACCCATAAGGTTTTGAAGAACAGGGTCCCGTCGTTGCTATTCAACGATGTGGAGAAAGCCAGATAGAGACAAAATGCAGATGCTCGCGTCTGTCGTTCGCTTGATCCACGGGATTGGAAGAAGTGCAGATTAATGCGCTAGGGAGAAGTCATACACTTGCAAACGCAATGCCCAACGTGCGAGTCGCCTAATTGGGGCTTTCACAAAGGAGAGCCAATAGAATGCGTGGTCATCATTAATGACGCGGAAGGTACGACCAAACAACTATCGCCAAAATTTCGTGACAGCCCAAACGAGTGCAAAGAATGGTCGCTCATTTATCGAGCAAATGCGTTTGGGCGTAGAGAGAAAACAGTTGGCACAGGCGATGACCCGGTAGTGACCCTGGGTTTACGTTGAGCTATATAACAGTGCTGATGTCTTGACCACTCGCGCCAGTGCGTGCTTCTGTGGGTGGTGGTAGTGGTAGTTAACATTTTTAACAGCCAGAGTGCTAGAGAACTGGTGAACTCGTTAGTCTCTGAAGAAGGGTAGAGAATGATTGCTGTTGGTGCGGTCTCCAGACGAAAGAGGCATCCTTCTTAGGCAGGTCAAACAGAGGACGAGTGTTGTCGGTATTTTTTTTACAAAACAACAGAAGTAAGAGCATGCATAAGCCCATAAAACTGTGGATATATTTTGTCTAAGGATAAATAGGAATATTTCGTTGAGAGTGAACTTTCTCTGGGCCAGGTTGAATTCCTGCAACGTTTACGAGATGTCCGAGCAAGGAAATTTCGCGGGAACCGGAATGGGATTTAGGTAAATTCACTTGAAGGTCTGCAGCGTGAAACACAAAGAGAATAGCTGTAAGGCGCTGCCGGGGATTTTCAAAAGTCAACGAAAACATGATCACATTATTAAGATAACAAAGACGCGTTGAACTTTTGAAGCCACGCAAAAAAGAGTTCATCATGCACTCGAATGTCAAGGAAGACATTGAATTGATATAAACCATCTGGTGTTACGAAGGTCGTTTTTGCGCAGCTCATCTCATCAACGCAAATCTGCCAATAGTTTGAACGGAGATCAATGGAATAAAAAAAGTTGGATTCATGAAAGCAGTCAAGGGTGTCATCTGCGCGGCGTGGTGGATACACAATTTTGTTGTTGTTGTTGTTGTTGTTGTTGTTGTTGTTGTTGTTGTTGTTGTTGTTGTTGTTGTTGTTGTTGTTGTTGTTGTTGTTGTTGTTGTTGTTGTTGTTGTTGTTGTTGTTGTTGTTGTTGTTGTTGTTGTTGTTCAATTGAGGTGACGGTAGACGACGCAGAAGTGCCACGAGGCGTCCTTTTTCTTTACTAAGGCCACCGGGAATTCCCATACACTGCTCGACGGTTCAAGGGTGTGCTTGTCCATCATCCTGTCAACCTCTTTTTGTATGATGATGCTTCCCGCAGCGGAGACGTGGTATGGTCACCTACGATTGGGCCTCGCATCGACGGTGTTCATGCGATGAATGACAACAGATGTTTCTCCGAGAGAGCGGTCGTTCAATCCAAAGATATCCCTTTCTAATGACAGCAGATGACGAAGAGCTGTTGTTGGTGCAGCAGGAAGGTCACGAACAATCATCTTTAAAATGTTGTCCGCAGTCAATGAGAACAAAGTAATAGGCGACAAAGGTGTCCTGGTATGAGGGGGGATTCTGTGACTGAAACAATCGTGGCTAAAGAAGAGATCTCATATTCTTCCAAACGGGTAATATGCGCCATGGCAATGTCACGAGGAAGCACGGGCGTAAAACATCAAAAATGAACGCCTGGTACGAAAGCCTCATTCTCGATTATTTGGATTATGGTGCTTTGCAGGGCAATGTTTCGAGTCAATACCATGTCGTTGAGGGTGACGTGACATCGTCGTCAACTGGCACGAGTGGACAGGCATCGGAAAAACAGCCGCAGCAACTTATGGGGACGGGTGAGTGAACTCATCAGAACATAAAAAGGTTGATGCGCGAATAGCGGCGTCGTCAGAGAATGACAAATCCAGCCGTACAGGTCCTTCGATAGCTGTCAATTTTGGGCTGAGTACTTCGAAAGACGGTCTATGTCCGTAATGAGGTTCGGTATTCGGTGGGTGCTATCTGACTACAATAAATAAAACAAAGACGTAATGGACTCCGACGGTAACACGTGCTGTGCTCGTCGCGGCGGATATCAAAACCTTTCTGAGCTTTCGGCGGAGAGCAATGCTCATAACCGAAAGCTGCGCCCCTGTGAGGACAAGAGATGTAATATGAGCACTATCAACTTCTAAGTCCAGTAGGTTTCCGCATGTAGGCAGGGTTGGCAGAAGATTTGAAAGCTGGGTCGTAGTACTAGCAGCGTTGCCTTCTGTAGCTGCACATCCCAGTTTCCCGAAGTGAAGCGACCAGTTGTGGATTGGGACGAAGAGCGGCGAATGTGAGGTGACCGTGACCAACGTCTTTGCGGAGACGCGGAGCGGCTGGACTTTGATGGGACACTGTCGACGTTGATACTACGAGTAGGCGCGTAGGACGAAAGTATGACTGTCCCACAGCGTCCATCCCCATATGTAGGCACACATCGGCAGCCTGAAACGTGGTCTCGAGCTCACTGCGAATAATGGACATGATGTCTTCAGGTGTTGTTGGTTGGGAGAGCCATGGCGGGTCTTCGCATGAAGAGGTCACTGCGGTATTCGGCAGTCTGTCGCAACTCGACGCCTGTTCGAAACGCCGATACTTCTGTATGATTAATCCACCGTAATACAATGATTGCAATTAGAAGGTCAAAGGCATCGTCGGCAGGACCAGTCAATATGTGCCCGATCTTGTTTGCCTCGGTCATCGTCAGCTTTGCAGCAGAGAGCCAGCACATCTTGTTTTTAGACGACAAATGACTGCGTGCCCCGCCGCGGTGGTCTAGAGGCTAAGGTACTCGGCTGTTGACGCGCAGGTCGCGGGATCGAATCCCTGCCGCAGTGCCTGGATTTACGATGGAGGTAAAATGCTGTAGACCCATGTGCTCAGATTTGGGTGTACGTTAAAGAAGCCCCGGTGGTCTAAATTTCTGGAGCCCTTCACTAGGGCGTTTCTTATAATCATATCGTGGTTTTGGGACGTTAAACCCCACATATCAATCAAATAAATCAAATGACTGCGTTGACGTCTGAGTGCAACCTGCAAGTTCTTTTTTTCTGGCCAGCCGACGACCGACCGGCATGCTACTATTTCCGGTTCAGTGGTCACACGATTATTTTGCACTGGTTTGCGAACGGTTCAATACAAATTATGGCCCAAGTGGGAAGACACAAGCGTATCATTCCTACGCGGAACGTTAGACAGCACCAAAATCACTGTGCGCGTAGGCGCGCCAGAAGGTTCGTCACGTGGTATTTTTTGTATTTCGCGAGTCTTTGTAGTTAGCAGAAAATCACTAATATTTAACAAATGTAATGTTTGAAACTGTAATTGAACGTTTTGCACAATATATATATATATATATATATATATATTGTAAGGACGAGAAATAAGACACAACGCCTTTGCTGCAGGCCGGCTGTTCTTATTCTGCTTCGTCTTCCTCCTCTTCCTTCCTAGCATGCGAGTCTGTGCCAGAGAGAGTTCCAGTTTCGGTTTTCGTCATTACACTCGGCCATGACTGCTAGCATTGTCGTTGGGCCAAACGACAATGTTCTGGTAGGTAAGGCTAGCTGCAGCAGTTGACAGTGCTTCAGGTGGGCGAGGTTGGCTACATCGTCGTGGTCGGTCTCGACCACGCTGGAAGTTTGTCGAAATTGGCTCCGGCGGCCGACACTGGCTATGTCGTCTGGGTCGTTCACCGTGTCGTGATGGAGACTGGGTCCTGTGCGCGCGCGGAGCTGGCGGTAAAGTTTTTGGTGGGTGGGCTTGACTTTGTCGCCGTGGTCGAACTCGTCCATGATGCAACGTTTCCTGACAACTCGTAGAATGCAGTTCAGGTGGACGGCCCTGACTGTTCCGGCAAGGTCGCAGAGTAACCTGGAAACGCTGGTGTTTGTCCCACCGTCGCTGGTGGACTGAACTGCAGCGGGATGCCCTGCGAGGCAGCCATGATGACGTTTGGGCCATTTCTTGAAATGAGATGGGACGCAGCTCATGGTTGGGCATAAATACCACAGCAGAACTCCCAGACGTAGTCGAGCCGGTGGCTTCTGGCGAACTGTCATGTGCAAACATCGTATGCTGGGAGGAAACAGCAGGAGGGCTGGTCCTCGGCAAGTTCTCGATGGCAGTGGCCTCAGCGTAGCTAGGTATCTGGGCTTTCTCGAAGGAAACGTTCCTTGGTAGCCGAGTGTCTGCGTGGCTGAGCATGATCGTGGTCTGGTAGGGTTCAGTTGTGTCTAATACAATAGGATTGAGTGCCTCGATGTCCTCAGACGACGAGCGCGAGGGCCGTATCTCCGGACGAAGGTCTGGTGGGGGTATTTTCAGGTCGAATACCGATGCAGAGTCCGGGACCTGTAGTGTAGGATTCCAGCCACTTCGGTCAGGGTCAGCAGCAGGGAACTCCTGGCAGCATTCCGTTGACGAGCTGCAACGAACGATTGCAGCCTCGAGGCGGGGCGCTGCCTGGGCTCCATCCTCGGCCTCGGGGAAGATCGAGCTGGACTTGCTGGAGTCACAGGAAATCCGTCCGAAAGCGGCAATCAGGGCTGCACTCCATTCTGCCCAGGACTGCTGCCTGACGCCTTCGTACCTGTGCCATGCTGCGGCAGCATCCCGCAGGCGATCTATGGCCATGTCCCACTTCTGCTCTTCAGTCGTTCCGAGAGCGTTGACGGTTGCCACCCATTCCTCGGCGTCGTCCTGGAAGCCGCGAAATTCCGGTAGCGCGAAGGAAATCGGCGATGGCGGGACGGCGGGCAGAACTCCGAAATGTGCCCCCGCCAAGCAGTTCACTTGCTCCGATACCTCCGCGAGAGAACGCCGGAGATTGCGACGGTTCTCGGGCGAGCTTACCTCGAAGTTTTGTGCGGCGGCCGCAGCCAACATGGCATTGAGTGCGCACAATGTTGGCAAGATGGCAGGACATAGCTTGGAACTCGACGCTATGAGGGCGTTGGTCGTGACACGGAGTTGCGCGATGGTATGCTGCAGCTCCGCTGCGCTGTCGTGTGATCCGCACGAAGAGCCAAGGCCCGCCTCTGCGGAGGATACAGTGACTGCGGTATTCGAGGTGGTACAATTCTTGACCAAGGACGCGTGGACGGCGTCCCTTGGAAATCCAGCTGTGGTCGGATTCGTGGACATGGGTTCCAGGGCGCTGGAAGCGTCAACGACGTTCCCAGGCAAGCGGAACCCGTGTGATGAGTTGTGACCTGGTACTGTGGCGTAGATGAAGCGGTCTTGCGCCGCCGGGTAGGCCTCGACGCCGTACACGGTGGGTGCTTGAAGCGCCGACAGGTTGCCAGGTATGGAGGAGGCATGTACGCCATCCCTAGGTGAGAGAGGCCCGTGCGCATGGTTGCCGCGACGTGTCGCGTCCCAGGACAAGTTTCCCGGAACCACAACGGAGGCCTGGACGCCATCCGTCGGTGCTGGGATCGATGCTGGCCGCGACGGACGCCTTGCGGGTCCCATCAGCGAAGAAGCGTGACGGCGAGGAGGCCTTGACGCCGTCCCCGAACGGTGGTGTCAGTAAACAGCTGCCGAGGAGGGCTTGACGCCGTCCTCAAGCGACGCTTACCGCGGCTGCACGTCGGCGGGCGTTCTGGATGACGAAACCGAGACGTAAGCCGTTTTGTTCGTCGGCTGCGCCATTGTAAGGACGAGAAATAAGACACAACGCCTTTGCTGCAGGCCGGCTGTTCTTATTCTGCTTCGTCTTCCTCCTCTTCCTTCCTAGCATGCGAGTCTGTGCCAGAGAGAGTTCCAGTTTCGGTTTTCGTCATTACAATATATATATATATATATATATATGTATATATATGTATATATATATATATATATATATATATATATATATATATATATATATATATATATATATATATATATATATATATATATATATATATATATATATATATATATATATATATATATATGCTCTGTAGTTCTCATCACACGTGTGCATTTGCATTCAATTACGTTGTATCTTCAAATGAATTGTACTTGTTATTTGATGTTAAAATTCTTGCTTTCTTTGTTGTTTTGTGTACCCCGATCCCCCCTGTAAAGCTTCGTCCAACTGAGGGCACAATTATCTAAAGAAAAAATGCTTGACTTCCCCCTGTTTCTCATGTGTATCTCTCTATCCCTCTTTGGTATTGTGCATGGTGAATTGGTAACAACAAGCGTAAATCACCACTTGAATAATTGTACCACCCACAGGTGGTTAAATAATACTTTGAATTTTGTGTTCTCGTTCAAACTTGATAACATTAGTAGTTTAATACATACATGAATCTCCCAAGAATTACTGAATTCTGTAAGATTATTATTTGAACCTGTGTTTTTTTTATCTCTGAGAGTGCATAATATGTCTGAAGAACAGACGTACTTATCTGCGTAAAAAGAAAGATTTATCGTTACTATGGCACCTTATTTGCTGTGGCGTGCGTTGTGTAGTGCTTCCAGGGCGTTTAAATGTTCAGATATTCATTAAAATCTCATAAGAGAATTCGTTGCGCTTGCGTTTGTGAATTTTTTCAATGTCACATACAATAAAAGCGTGCCTAAAAATCCTGTCTCTCTTTTTTCTTCCTTTAATGCTGTAAAAAGCTCGACGTAGTAATCGCGTTGAGAAGATTGCGAAGCGTATGCCTAGAACGACTGCTTAGGCAGAAAAAAAAACACAACGTTAAGATCAAATTCTCGGCTCTGTGTAGTATCTGTATATTCAATGGGCAAAATAGGCTATTTTCTTGCTACATTGTGCGCTACCCATGAAATGTGCTTTTCCGATTTTCTCCATGATTGACATTACCGGAAAGTATAAATACAATCGGGAAATTCCTAGATTCACTGTACAAGCAGGAGCAGAGAAAGATCACCAATGGGAGAAATATCATGACATAGTCCCCCGGTAGCTCGGGTCGGCAAAAGAAAGTATAACTCACTCAAGAAATATATTTTCCGCTTTTGACTAACTCGGACTCAGACTCGCCAAAATTTTGCTGAACCTAAATCACGCGGACTCACAAACGCAATTTTTTTTCAACCGGACTCCCTCAAACTCAGAGTCACGAAAATATTACACACCCGGATTCCCTGAAACTCGCGGCTCTATCTAATCCGAGTGAGTCGACTCACGACTGAGTTCGCCCGGGAAGTACAATGCATTTATCTTTGTTCTGAATCAGCATTCTGACGGAAGAGTTTTGTTAGCCTGTAACTACATTCATTCTGTTTTTTTTAGCGAAGAGAACAAAAAGATGCAACAGGCTGTACGCATTTCATTGGAGGACTACTTGTGCAAGATGTTTGATCAGCGTTTTCAGTGTTCTGAGGAGATTTTTAATGCGGCACAAAAAGTCCACACGCTAACCGAAGCAATAGCCTAGGCTCAAAGGCTCTATCGGAGTCCAATTTCTGAATACTCTATTACTTCCAACAAAGAAAACGCGCACATTTTCGTGACAAGCTTTAGCTGTCATTCCAAGGTTTGCGAAAAACTGAGAGCAAAACTATTCCTTGATACCCTCATCAAAATCTCTCTTTCTGTTTGCGGTAAGGTCCCTCGAAGTTTTGTGATATCGCAGCTAATAGCTGACCTACTGAAGTGAATTTTATTCCATCCCGAATTTAAAACTAGGCTCCTTTTAAACACTGAACACAAAAGGCATTCCCAGTTCTTGGATATAATTCGCATCGAGCCATTCATTCCCGTTCTAAGCTACATACTTGTTTTTTATGAGGATATTCCTGTTTTCCCTGCGATATATGATTTCGCAAAATCATTTTGAATGAAATCATGCTCTTACTCAAACGTGGCCTCACGTCACGACAAGCCACCTGCTCCTCAAGAACTGCAGTACTGGTGGCGCAAGCAATAAATTACACCTCCATTCCTGACGCAACGGGTTCTTTTTTCTTCTTTTTTGCTCGCTTACCTCAATTCATTAAACGTGCGCACCGCAGATGGTGAATCCCCGTTAATCTGGGCCACCTGGGTAAAGTGCGAGTGTTAATCTGGGTAAAATCTTATTTTTTTTTAATTAACGTTGTCCCCGGACCACTTGCATTATTAAGTGACATCTTTTTATTCGTCATCATTGAGGTTTAGAGCCCTCTGAAAGCATTTTTACGTGTTTCTTTTGTTTTCTTTTCTCTCTCTCTCTTTTTATTTCTACTGTCCGACTCCACCCAAGTCCCCCCCCCCGCCTTTTTTTTCCTTAAAATACGCAGTAAAGTCGTGCTGACAGGTATACGCTTGCGAACTGGATCTCGCTCAGCAGTATTTATTGTGGAATATAGGTTTTGAGACAAATGCTTCGAAGGCACAAGTGAATCCCAGCAACAATTAATCTCGGGCTCTGGTTTGTCCCGTAATTATTTTCTCATTAACATTTGAAGCGTTTTAATGGCAGCCAGCAGGGCGTAGGCGCTTGGTACTCATTTAAACTGCATATGCGTATGTCTCCGTTGTCGGCTATCCGAGAGTGGGCACACGAAAAAGAAGAAAAGACAAAAACTAATGAAAAGCGAGCCTTCCACTATACCTGTACATGCATCTCACGTGGTCACTGCGCTAGCGAAAAGAAGTATGCTCCGTTTAGCATTACGCAGAAGCAATGGCTTTTAATTTACATTCCTTAGCTTAAAAGGGGGAGCCAAGAAACTCCCATAAATATCGGGCTAGAGCTGCTGCTAAGGTTGCAGTAGCATTTATTTTTATTTACATTGAACAAACGCCGTGCTTCTGCGTTCGTCATGCACCAGCCTTTGAGATATCGTCGCTCACCCAGCCCTGAAGCGCCTCAAAAACAAGTCGTTTGTTTTCTATTTGTTTAAGCAAAGCACGCTTCTCCTCGGCTAGCAACGATGTTTCGCAATGAAGTTTAAGAGCGCCTGCCTTAAAGGCACTAACGAGGAACACACAAACTCGTTTGTCAGACACTTCCCGCCACTTTCGCCAGAAAAAAAAAGAGGAATGAACAAAAAGAAAGCTGGAAGAGAGAACGAGCCCAAAAGAAAAGAACTGCCAGACACAAAGAAGGCAGCAACAACGGGGGCGTGATAATCTCGTGGTGACTGCTTCTCCACCGCTTATGCTTCGGAGGCAACAACAGCCACCGTTGAAGCGAGTGGAATAGCGAATACCTAAGCAACAAAAAAAGAAGCAAACCGAAGGGCACGCTCTCATGCTGGCCAACAGGGCGAGAGCAAAAGTGCAGCTGGTATAATCGGTGGCCTCTCGAGACCACTATTCTTCATGAAAAATTCACGCTGCCAGCGTCGGCGCTTGCCTTCCCTCTAGTTCCGTGCTTCTCTTACTCTTCTTGCTCGCTTGCCTCACCCCGATTCCTGCAGTTAATCCAGACATTTATTTAGGACTTGGCTGCTCGTTATGACTTTTTAATGGCACTGCCAAAGTTGGCAGCTCCCCCGAAGTGCTCTGCTACCTTTTCGCGTCGTTGAATGCAAGCGGCGGCGACGAGCGATGCCGCTAGCTCAGAAGGCGCAAGAGCCAGCCGTCCGCCTTGGGCGAAAAGAGACGCAAGAAGGGCGTCCGACTGACCAGCGGGTGGTAAAAAAGCCGTCGCGTAAGACAAAGCCCTGCGCAAAAAGTTTCGCTGCAAACGCGCACCGCAAGCGGCGCAGTTCGTAATAGCCGCACGGCACGCCATGAAAGCGAGTGGGGGGAGCAGGGGTTCGAAACAAAAACGACAAAGCGCCGTCTCGTGAAAAATGATCTTTTAGCGACTTCTGCGCAACTATGTTAGGAAGGAGTTGAAGCGGGCACCTCTCAAGAAATGCGAGGAATCCGACGCATCTCCAAGCGCTTGGAAAAAAAAAGAACACTGTGGAGAGTAGTGGATGAGGGGTGCCAAGGCGAGAGAAACAAGGCGAGAGATTTCGCAGTGAGACGACACTTCGTGCGAGAACGAAGGGCTTCGCGGCTATTGCATCGACAGCGGGGGCGTGTCTTTTTCTGCCTGCATTGTCATCGCATTTTCTCTAACAAACAAGGTGAGAGGATAAATTAAGCCATTTGGCTCTATATTTTTGCTTCATTTCTTTTTCTTCTGAGGCGCGTGATAGCTGAAGATCGTTTGAATTGCGCTCAACCAGAGCGACATGCGCATCTGTGGAAACATCTGCTTTGAGAGCCACTGCGTAAGGAAAAATTCTCTGGGAAAATTTTTACCTCTGGAGCTCTTTTGACCTGTACCAATAACATAGTTAATCGCTGTTTCGTCTTCATCAAACATTGCCTACGCCAGCTCCCACCATGGTGGGTGCTGAAGAATTGCAGACACTCTGCAAATGAGCTATGTAGATCTGACGCTCCATAAGAATAACTTTTCGCCCCGCCGCGGTGGTCTAGTGGCTAAGGTACTCGGCTACTGACCCGCAGGTCGCGGGTTCGAATCCCGGCTGCGGCGGCTGCATTTCCGATGGAGGCGGAAATGTTGTAGGCCCGCGTGCTCAGACTTGGGTGCACGTTAAAGAACCCCAGGTGGTCGAAATTTCCGGAGCCCTCCACTACGGCGCCTCTCGTAATCATATAGTGCTTTCGGGACGTTGAAACCCAAATATCAATCAATCAAGAATAATTTTGAGCGAACTCACAGCATTGGTGCCTGTGAGACACATATTTTTTGTTAGCAATCATTTACAATTGCAAAACGTCCTACGTAAGTGTGCACATTTTTCCAGGTAAAAATCTCTTTCAAGCTAAATTGGGGCATTCTCTAATATAGCAGGTGCGTCCTCTACAAACAAGTGTCAATCAATCACATGACACCCACCAAACCCAAATTCCTGTGCAGGTACCTTCAGTACAGGTACTTTCAGTCAACGATGACACATTGGAAATGAATTCATGTGCGTACGTGAAAGAGCATCAAGGTCCTTTAAACGTAAAATATGTTGCAGAAACGTTTAGCAGTTGTGCTTTTAGTGCTCTGCGAGGACTGAAATAAATATAAATTGTTTTATCACACACCAGCAAGGTGGCGTTTTCGTCAAACGAAGAAGTAAACTCCGAAAAAGGAGCGCTGTTCAAGGATTTGTAGCAGCGCACTATACATGGCCAAGCCTTTTCGTACCTACAGCTTATCGCGAGAGTCGCTCTTTCTCAGCTTCAGGTAGAGTCTACGCATGTATAAAAAATATCTGTGCTTTAATAATACTTACTCCCCCAAAAACGTGCTCATCAATCATACAGATTAGCTTTGATTTATAATGCGCCAGACGTCGAGGTCCGCTACATAAGTCAACGAAAAAGTTGCCTTTTGCCGCGCATAGGGGCGGAGCTAATGACTCGAACGCGAGAGTATTCTGGGAGAAAAACTGCCTCGTGATAGGGAAGCATGTATACCCAGTGAAAATGATCGTGTTTTACGGTGTACTAATTAGTTTGATTCAGTGTAACGTAGAAAACGATACTCATCATAAAATAGCGAGACATAAGCTGAATGTTTAACAAGCTTCTTTTTTGGAATAATTATTTTTGAGTGCAGCTTAGACGCAGAAAACAAAGATTCAGAGCAGTCGAGTCATTTGGAATTTTTCTCAGCACCTATCTTAGTTTGCTCATGAATTGGCAGGCTTCTGTTTGGAGCGGGTGCAACAGGGATGATACATTTTCACTTCATTTTGGACTTTGTCATACCAATATATTCTCGCTATTTTTAATGGGGTGTATGCTCCAAGATATTTTAGTACCGATCATCCTTATACGTGAACATCGGTTAGCCGCGAAGATGCGTAAAGATACCACGTAAAACTTTTACATAATATTGCGATGAAGTTGAGCCAAGTTCTTTTAATAGAAAAAAAAACGAGAACTATTTAGTTCACAGTGATTTGCCTTATGTGATAAATTTTCAAGCGTCTCCCATTCAGTCATACTGAAGGAAATAGGGAAAATTCGGGAACTACGTAGACCAGAAAAAAAAGAAACGAAACTATGTTTTCAAAAAGTCAAAATATGTCTACATAATGTTGCACTTACGAAGATGTTCTAGCTTTCCCACCAAGATGCCCTGTCGTTTTCTGCTGGAATTATCAGTCGCGTGACTGCTTTTGCGAACCTCTGAATGAATCACTCGTGCAGAAACAGAAAAGCAGCTTATTCTACTGGCCAGTGGCAATTCTAGTGCAGACGTTAATTGTGTGGGGCGACGGGTATGTGTCGCACGCTGGGGCCTTGAGTCGCGTTTTGGTCAGCTGTCGCAAATGGTCGTGCGACCAGTGCACGCCTCAGGTGTGAATGAACTTTAAAGGCCTGAAGCCTCTTTAGGCCAGAGTCTTCGTTTACGCTTACCGACGTGATGCAGACACTCCACGCAAACAGGATAACTGATTTTTGTTTGGTTTGTTACAAAAATTTGGCAAAAGAGAGAGAAGCAAAGTTTCCAGAGGCTGAAATACGAATCTGACAGAGAGCTTTAAAAACCTTCCATTTAAATAGCGTTTCTCGTCGCTGAATTGCAAACAGTGTTCATCTTGCGCCATTCCAGTAGTCCCAGCCACAATGTACACCCCCTCCATCTCAAAAGCCTGCACACACACTCACACCCCTTTGTTCGCTGCGCCCAAAGGGGCAGAGGATGCACACCTGGCACCTAAAATTTCTTGGCTCCAGTATCCCAGTAGAACATTATTGGGCTACAATGCTTCGAAAAGTTGTCCGACCTCCAAAAGAAGACATGACATGGTAGGACAATTAGCCCCGGTGGGTCACTATTTCAGAAGTCCTCGTTCTTTGATGGTACTTCCGAAGAATATTGTCGACTCCTTCTTTCAGAGCTCCTTGTTCCTCGTTGCTGTTTTCGACGGAGATTGTCAATGAGCACTGCATTAACCATTCTTTCGGAGGTCCTAGTGTCTTGTTACTTGCAATAAAGCTTGTCAACGAGCACTGCTTGACACTTCCTTTTGAACTCGTCTCTGGTAATGGCTTCTGATGAAAGTTGTGCGCCCCTTCTTTGAAAGCTTCTTGTCCCTAGTTGTAGTTTATGACGTAGGTGTAGCACAGCTTGATCTGTTCTTCTGGCCTGATCTGTTCTTCTTTACAGTGAATGCAGTCAAGGCGCACTGCTTGACTTCTTCTTGCGTAGCTACTCCTTCCTGTTTGTGAATTTCAACGCAGGTTGTCAATGCGCACTGCTTGATTCCTTCGTTCGATGCTCTTCGTCCCTAGTAGTGTTTCCCGGTGAGGTGGATGGGGCGCTGCTTGAACACTTCTTTCGAAGCCCCTCGTCTCTTGTAGCGGTTTCTAATCAAGGTTGTCAATGAACACTGCTTGATCTCTTTTGGGTGTCGTCGACCATTTATGGTCGACGACACCCAAAAGATGGTTGTCAATGAGTAGTGGTTGACCTCTTCTTTCAGAGTTCCTCATGCCTTGATGTTATGTCCAACAAAACTTTTCAAAGAAAACCTCGTGAAGATTATGTCACTTCCGACGTGCGATTTGTGCCTAGATCAAACAACGACATATTTTCGTTTTTGTCGCTTTTATAAAAGGCTAAAATTTTGTCCAGAACATGGCAATTTAAAACCGTTAGGTCTCCCGGGTGGCAATCAGGCATCTGGTCATCATGGTACAAGGCTACGATGCACACGCGTAAGTGCGGGATTGAGATGAGTAGTTTAACTTGAACTACTCATTAGTAGACCAGTTAGCATTGAGGATCTGTTGTCTTGGTGATATTTCACCTTTGAGCCATAAACGCCTGACTATCATTATTGTAAGTTTCTGAGCCAACTTGATGGCTGCTGTGCGAGACGTTATTTACTTTTGTCACTCTGAGTAATGAACCTTATTATAAAATAAATTATGATTTAGGACTGACTTTTTCTACGGTCAGTATGCAGTTTTCTCACTAAACTGCTTGTATCTTAGCATTTAGCGTGATCTGGCTAGCATAAACCAAATCATGGGCTGTCGTCAGAGATAATAGTTCATGGACACCTTGGATGACGTCAGCTATGTTGCAATCACTGTTTCCAGATGGCGCAGCGAAGAAATTTTGCACGCTTGTGACTCACCTCAAATGGATCAGTTGGATTCATAAAAATTACAAACGCACGTCTTCAAACCAAGGAACCAAATTTCAGTTAGGTGGCAAATTTAGCCTCTCGACGCATGACTGTACATATATCTATTAGGGGCGAAGCTCCTTAAGGCGTGGGCTGTGCGTCCCCTGTATGTAGCCACCTCTCGTTTAGTTCTTACAGTGTTCACTAGATGGCGGTACCGTCTCGTGTATGTAGCCACCTCTCGTTCAGTTCTTGTAGTGTTCACTAGATGGCGGTACTTGTTGCTGATGATGAAAAGATGCAAGATGTTATAAACTAGATGACGGCACTTGTAGTTGATGAAATATGCGAGATGTTATAAAATAGGAATGATGTGACATATGGCGCGTGTCATTGATTGAAGGCTATAGTTCGATTTAGTGCGGTGACGTACGCTAGGGGGAGCGATGTAATAAAATCGAGTGGGCAAAATGTACAGAGGATTCATGGTTTACCAGGTTTACCTCCGGAGCTTCACCCACTCATCATCATTCACTTCGTGGATATGGCGGCACTTTTTTTATGAATTTTAATTTCTCATCAGAATGGGGAACAGCCAACACTGGGACTATTGTAGGAGCAGGTGATAGAACGTGCGATTTGTCGGCCTGCCAGTGCTTCGATCAGAAAAGAGCAGAGCTCTAATACACACAACACAAGCTGAACAAGCACTCATTCACAAAAATCAAATTTTCAGACATGCTTTAAACTAAAAATGAGTGATTTAAACTAAAAATGAGTGATCGTGCCATAACATGCACGCTTTGGTACCGCATGTCTCATTGTGGATTTAACACCTCTCACGACTATATGTTGCATTCACAGAACATGATAGCACCCACACTGCCTAATATTATGTTACTGTTAAAGGGCTCGTTTCGCCGAAACTTTGGCGCACGCTTCCGCGTCCTTATATAGTTGAGAGCGAATAATCTGCGTCGTCCATGAGCGAAAATTCGACACAGCTGCAAATAAAGAAACTACCACCGGTTTGTGTGAGAACCGGACTCGGAACACCAGCGTGACAAGCAGGTGTTTTACCACAAAGCCACGCCTGGATCGAAAATGTTTTGAAAAAAAAAATAACACTATTGAATGTTAGGCCGTTCGAAGAGCGTCATTAACAACATGTAATATTGCGTGGCTGCCGCATGGAGTGATCCCAGGCGGCAGCACACATGAATTATTTAATATCTGGGGTTTAACGTCTGAAAACCACAATGTGATTATGAGAGACGCCTTAGTGGAGGGCTTCCAAAATTTCGGCCACCTGAGGTTTCTTAACGTGCACCTAAATCTAAGTGCACGGCTCTCAAACATTTTCGCCTCCATTGAAAATGCAGCCGCCGCGGCCGAAATTCGATGTCGAGCACACGTGAATTGTGCATCGAGTGGTTGGTCTGAAGGCCTACTAACTGCAAACTGTGCCGGCATAATTAGTCGTCAGCCACAGCATCAACAAAGTGTGCAGCTGAGCAAGTGCGCATGTTGCCTTGCGGACTCGTAGAGGGCATTTCGCGAACTCGCGAAACGGAGAGTTATATCGTAGTGGGCACTTCGCAGCTGTACTTGCTGTAGGCATTCTAGTTTGATAGTGACAATTTACAGACACACATACGTTCCATCTCTTGCGGAACGGTTTAGGTGACCACCGAGAAGCGAAGCCAGGCTATAGTGACTGACAAGACGATAGTAATAACAGAGTCTGGTTACACTATCGCATCGAACTTTTGAAGGTGAAGTTCGAGCGTTCATCAATGTTTTGTTCACTCTTTCCCTATGTTTCTATAACTCATGGACTATTTATCATTTTTGATAAAGGATAACCATCCCAAGAACTAGCACGGTTCATTATAATAATTATCAGGCTCTGACGCACTAAAGCCATAATATGATTTGTAGAAGAAGGATTCAATCTTTATTGATGAAAAGGGGAAATGTCAAGAGTGGTCTCCCGATTACAGGACATAAGTGGCAGTGGCTGCTCACCAGGTTTGGTCCAAGGCTTTGGGTCTTAATTGACTGCCTAGGGTTCTCTGAATCGCACTGACGTCTGACAGTACATGAGCCTCCAGTCCTGTCCAAAATGGTTCCACATTCATGGGATGGTTATCTGGTATGTTGGGGATCATATCATCATCATCATCATCATCATCATTATTATTATTATTATTATTATTATTATTATTATTATTATTATTATTATTATTATTATTATTATTATTATTATTATTATTATTATTATTATTATTATTATTATTATTATTATTATTATTATTATTATTATTATTATGCCTTCGCCGCGGTTGTCTAGTGGCTAAGGTACTCGGCTGCTGACCCGCAGGTCACGGGATCGAATCCCGGCTGCAGTGGCTGCATTTCCGATGGAGGCGGAAATGTAGACCCGTGTGCTCAGACTTGGGTGCACGTTAAAGAACCCCAGGTGGTCTAAATTTCCGGAGCCCTCCACTGCGGCGTCTCTCGTAATCATATGGTGCTTTTGAGACGTTAAAACCCAGACATCAATCAATCAAAATCATCATCATCATTATCAACAGCCTGACTACGTTCACTGCAGGACAAAGGACTCTCCCATGTTCCGCCAATAAACTAGGTCTTGTGCTTGCTGCAGCCACTTTATACCCACAAGCTTCCTAATCTCATCTGTCCATCTAACTTTCTGTCTCCCCCTAACCTGCTAGCCTTCTCTAGGAGTCATACAAAGACGCCTAAATGGGCTGAAAGCATTTTTATTAAGCAGATATTCCTGGCATCCCCACACCCAAGTTTTCACCAGGGTGTGACAGCAGCAGGAGAAGCCGCAACAACACGTGTTTCCATTTAACATCGCAACCAGAAGTCACAATCTCACTGTCCCTCGTTCAAGCTGTATAGCAGTGATCGTCAACTTGGTACCCCTCATTCTTGTTCTCTATTATTTTAAAAGGTAAAATAAAGTAACACCAATGCTCCGCATTATCCAATACGACGCTGTTGCAGCAGTGAAAACGAGTGGCAGTGCACGTCCACCGCTTTGCTTCCCGATTCCTGTTGAATGTTCGAGAGCAAGCAGGTCAGTCGCAGCCTCTGAGCACCCCACTGCGTGAATGCTGGCAGCGACCACTGAGACGGCCGTCATGTTCAGCGGCGAGGTATTAATGGCTCGGAAGTGGAGTTGGCCGAACAACCTGCCAGTAACTCCGGCGCCAGCGTGACGGCTGGAGCCGCCGGTGCGCTCAGGCCGTGTCGGGTGCCGCGTACGAAGGCAGCCTCCTTCCGGCCGAGAACTGTTACTCTCGTCGCCTTTATGGATTATTAATGACCAGCACCCAAGCCCCCGAATCTTGGCCACGTTGCCGCCAGGTCAAACTTTCTTCATTACCACCCGCGGCTGGCTGGTTATTATTCATCAAGAAGCGGAAGCGTCCGGGAAAAGCGAGATGGCGCCGTCCACGCCGCCGCAGCGACACGCGCGCTCAGGTTCTCCGCGCCAATCTCGGAGCAGCGTTTATTTTGCATTAGTGCACCGTACTACATAATGGTTCCGGCCTGCATCATTAGCTGCAGATAAGGGGGAGACACACTTTATTTGCTCGGCGAGACTTTGGCTGCTCCGGCCATGCACTGCATTCCTGTACCTTCGCAGCTAAGCGACCTCTGCGGCTGCGTTTATCAGACTTCCGCGCGTTTTCCCATTTCGTGCCTTATCAATGTCGTCGGCACAACGATGAGAAGGAAAAACAAAACACGAAAGATGGCTAACACGTGGGAAAGCCCCTTCGCGCTGTTCACTGCGACCACGAGCAAAGAAAGGTAAGGTTCCTGGGATATTATTGGGTACGAGCAGGTTGTAGAATTTACGAGCCATCGTTTACTGTCTCATCGCAGGGTGACCGGTAAAGAAGCTTCGCACAGCGAGAGGTTCGACCGTCATCTTGTGGAAGGATAACACGACCAGGGGAAGGGTTTCAGTTCTCGCTCCCTAAAGCTGGCGGCATGGGTCGAATGACATCCGCCATTACTATCGTTCGGAGTCGGTGCATTATGCTCACCGGACATAAACGTGATGATGGGTGTTCATGGTGCCTTGGACTAACTGGATTAGGCACTTAGGAAAAAACCATACATTCTTTCTTTATTTTTCTACACGTCCAACTCAGCCGTATAATATGGCATATCTGCAGTTAGGAGAAGATTGTTTGACGCGTCAGTCAGATAGTATCTTCATCGGGACTTTTAATGCGTCAGAATGCTACAGAAATGTATAATTCTAAGAATTCTAAGAAATACGCCGCATGCACACACGAAAAGCAAAGTACTCTCCTCAGTTTCTGGTTGCACCGCCAGCTTGTTTCAAAAAGTGCGCATTTCCATGGCTTCCTTGACCTCAAAGCTTCTATGCATTCCCTATAATTATACACAAGAAATGAAAAATCCAGTCCTGAATTCGACTTATCGACCATCATGTGGATCAAGAAAGAACAGCAGAACATCGAATATTGCAGATGAAGCAAGAGCAGATGTCTCGCAATCCTGTGGTCATCGTATAAGTGTCGAAATTTTTGCAAAATTTTGATGAGTTTCCGCATAACTTCTTAACTTTTCCACACTTCTCTGTTGCAAGAATAGTTCTAGGTTTCCACACACCGGTAACAGACTTTTTCACTCAGTATAATGCCAGAATTTTGTTCTTGCATGCCCTATCAGAATGAACGCAGGCAATACACATAATTTTATTCCATTTCTGCGTCGGAATATGTATACTATACGCGACTACAAGAGCCATTATTGCAATAGAAATAATGTGCAGATTGATTCCGTTTTCGTCACTACTGCCGTCATGTCCATTATATATATATATATATATATATATATATATATATATATATATATATATATATATATATATATATATATATATATATATATATATATATATATATATATAGTCACGAAGAAGAACAATTGAGAGGGGAAATTCTGAAACACCCTACTGGGCATTCGAAACAACCCCTCGCTCCTGTTAAGGGTGTGGGGTACGGCTCGTATATATATATATATGGTAGCTGGCTCTCCACCTTCGTCCACATAGCCGATGTTCCCCAGTGAAGAGACGTGTTCTTTGAGACAGAAAGTAGGTTTATTTACATTATGGAAGAATAAAGTAAGTGTACAGTGATCCAGCTATTTTTTTTACAAATGACTTCGGCTTTTGTAGTCTGCATGTGGTTTCCTAACACGGCCGTCTGAAGAAGGCGATAACCACTGATGCCACAAATCAGGTGATGTAAGTCTCAGTGATCCACCCACCAGAAAAGGCGCAGACATTAGACCACTTGGCTGATGAGGAAAACGGCTGAAAATGTCCAATGGGTAACACGAGCGAACCACACAAAGACGCACCCGACTAACGCTTCGAAGACTTCGCAGGGCAAGGAGGTAGAGTAAAAACATAGTTTTTAGACATGGTGCACTCAGCGTCGTAATTGCAGATCGTGGCAAAGCCTTTACTGCAGACCTAATGCAATGTCTGATGCGAATGACCCATACAGACCAGAGAAAAACTACGGCACACCATTCTCAAAGAAATGGCCTAACGGAGCGCTTGAACAGAACTCTGACTGATATGCTTTCAATGTATGTCGACGTCGAACATAAACTGTGGGATGAAATATTGCCCTACATCACGTTCGCATATAATACGTCCGTTCAAGAAACAACGCGAGTAACACCATTTGAACTTGTACTCGGTCGAACAGTCACCACTCCACTGAATGCCATGTTACCACTGAATGATGAAAGCAGCAATCCACCCGACCTAGACGACTTCTTGCAAAGAGCCGAGGAAGCACGACAGATGGCGAGATACAAAATACGTCGCCAACAGCGTATCGACTCCTACCGGTAAAATCAGCGTCGTACCGAAGCGCATTATCAACCAGGTGACAAAGTATGGATATGGACCCCAGTGCATCGCCGTGGACTTTCTGAAAAACTTCTTAGCTGATACTTCGGGCTTTACGAAGTACTCCATCGTGTAAGCGATGTAACGTACCCAGTCAGATCTGCTATACACGGGAGCTCAAAACGCTGCAACCCTACAGAGGTTGTAGATGTAGTCCGAATGAAGCCTTACTATCAATGATCATCGGAAAACCAGTGACGCCTACCACGAATCTATTCATTGCCTGACGCATCGGGACGATGCATATGAGGAGGGGGATTATGCCGCGACATCTTGCCTGCATTCAAACAACGTGCCCATCATCGCGCACCCAGGGACATGCATGCGCGCCGTCTAGTGCTGCGCAGAGACGACGATGATGACACGAGCATCCAGCTGAATCCGGCTGATCTGCGCTACGTGCTCGGGACTTCTCTTGAAGAGGAAGAAGGCGGACATCTTTGGTGTCCGGCTGTCACGTTCTACGACAATAGTCCCTTTGAGTTGTGGGCACAGGTTCGGCCTTTAATAAATACGTTTTATTACACGTAAATTTATAACGTAAATCTATAAACGTAAATCTATCAGACACCTCTATGGTGTCTTCTACAAAGCAGTTTTAAGCACTGGCATGGATGTGTACTAGAATAGTTGACTTCCGGTCAGAATGCATGGGTTTATTATGGATCGAACACTCATTCGTATTCTTCGCATCCATCAACATTTCTCGCTCACGAACAACGCCACCTACACGGACACCGCATTTTCCGCGAAAAGAGTTCTGTTTCATGAAAATACAGACGTACGTGCTCTTCGCAACCTCGGCTAGTTGAATTCTTCATATAGTATTGTTGTCAGTCGTTGATTTCAATATTTGTACATCGCTGTGAGGGTACCGGGAAACCTTACGAACAGTATAAAAGACGTAACAGAAGAACATGAAAATTTTTTCTGGCACCTATAGTGCGAAGAAACATTGTCGCTCTCAAAGAATGAGTTGTATTACGCCACAAAAAAGAAGGCTGCCTAAGGTCAATGTCGACACAAAACACACAAGGACTACCCAGTTTCAAAAGCAGACTAGAATACACAAGCAGGAGTACTAAACGGTGCATTGTAAACAAATCGAGTAGAGCGGTTCGAAGACAAGAAAATATTTATTCGACAAATTTGAATAAATTAAAGTTTTTCTTTCAGCACAAAAGTAATATTGTCATTAGGCAAAAAAACATAACCCGATGGTGGAATGCAAAAGGAAAGATGGAAGAAATACATAGAGAAACCTGTTTACAAACAATAAAGTGTTACAGAAGCTATGTGAAGATGATGAATACAAGGTATTCATAAAATGAGCAATTTTAGAAGATGAAGTTAAAGGGACTATGCAGTATACTCAAAGTGATCTAGAAAACAGCTCTATAAGAATTGTTAAATAAGCTGGACGAGGATCCACAAAAGACATCACGAGATTATGTACGCTTTCCTTGGACCAATAGACTAGAAGGAACTATTGTTGTAGCCCTACACAAGAAATGAGATGCAAAAAACTTTTCATGCTGTAGAACCAGTGCCTTAATGTATCCTAAATAAAAGTTACCTTCTCTGTAGAAAAGCCTAAGACCATACAAGAAGAAAGAGGCGGGGCTAGAGCATTCATGGTTTAAAAAAGCGAATGGTACTAAGAACCATCTCGCGAACAGGAGGTGACTGTCAAAAACTTGCAAAAATGAAAAAAAAAGACTTTTTTACTTATATTTTACCATCTACCTAGCAAAGCTTTTGATTCAGTAAACTTTTCAAAATCTAGATATATCTTTAGGAAATGGGAATTCCGCGGCACCCGCGTGACCCTTTCAAAAAATGCTTAACCTTCCCAAGGATCGCTTGGTAATAAAAATGTCAGCAAAGTGCAGATTACCTGAAAGCACGAATGTAGTTTTGGAGACGTTCTATTTTATGTTTAATTTAAGCACAGAACACGTACTTACAATATCTTATTTGGAAGACACTGATGCAAGAATTAAAATACGACGGTGCAAAGTAATCCCGGAACGTATATAATACTGCTGTAGTAGCTGCATGATTGCATAAACAACTAAGACCATCACTATCAAAATTTTAAAAAACAAAAAGGGTGGTATTTCTCTAAATATAGTTAATAAACTCCTTTGAATTTACGTGCCAAAATCACGATGTATGATTTTCGATACGCCGTAATGAGGCACTTCGGATTAACTTGAACCACCTGAAGAATGTAGATGGCAAATACGTTTTGATGAGTGGCTTTGGTTTCCTTTGCAGCCTCGAAGATGGAAAGACCACTTGTTGAAATGGGTCACTGTGGCACGCCCCGTGTTCAAGAGTTTGTCATCTCTTCCCGCTTCCATGTACCCGTGAACTACTGCCACATCTAAATCGAAGTATACGAAAGTTCCCGTGTTTCGCCCCCACGGCCAGGAATCGAAGTCGTGTCATCGAGGTTAGCAGCGAAACTTGGTAAGCTATAACGGCGACTCTCTATGAAAACCTATTTAAAGAGATGACAACGTGTGGAGAAATCAAAATTTATGAAGAAAAGGAGTTCTACAAGGTTCTGGGTTCCTGGGACGCTGCTTCAACTTCACGTGTTCTTTTTGTTCGCGCGCCTGCTGTCACTTCATCTGGCCTGTCTTTACCCCATCGGACTATCGCTACAAGCACGTGTCGATTGTAATCTTTCTGACACTCAGCTACCTCTGAAAATTCGGCAGGTCCCACTTGCGTGTGTGCGTGCGTGTGTGCGTGCGTGTGTGCGTGTGTGCGTGTGTATGTGTGTGTGTGCGTGCGCGCGTGTGTGTGTGTGCGTGTGTGCGTGTGTGCGTGCGTGTGCGTGTGTGTTGTATCAAGCTCTGGGTGTTTTACTGCGATATAATTTCAATAATAACTTAGCCTTTTAGAGCTCGCCAGTTTAAATACTTCACCCACATTGATCCCATGGTTGCACTTTCCACAATCTCACTTCTTCATCAGGCATTTCGTTGTTTAATGTCAATGAGCGTAATAGGAACCCAGAAACGTAATAAGTGTAACAATGTATTGGTTCTTCAGTCAAGCAACGTCAACGTTTGTCTCCTCTCCATCCCTTTGAACTTTCGCCTTTTGTCTTCTCAATAACAGGGTTACAGCACATGCGCATTTTTAAAACCCTGTGACTTATTTCAGCCAGCAAATCGCTGTCACCCAATTTTCTCAAATTTTCAAGTAACAGCTCCACGCGAATTGTTACTTTCAACTTTAAACACCACATAGGGAAACATAGTCCGGAGTTATATCGTTTACCACTTTCTCTCTCTCTCTTTCTCTCCTTCTGCCCTCAAACCCATTCCCTCCCTTGGTGCAGTAGGAAATTCAGCGTGCTGACAGAGCGCATTTTCGGGATGCCGTTAAAAGTTGTAGCCCTTTCGAACATGCAAAACCTGCACGCGTCATCAATTCTTACTGGCAATTCTTGTTGTTCAGCGTCGCTTGGCGGTTCCGAAGCTGTCTCGAGCATTAATTAATCATCGCAACGTATCGGAGATTGCAAGTCTAATGTTTTTTACACTGTGTCGTTTTTCCTTTCAGCTACAGTTCCGACCACCACCCATGATGCCTTAATAAACGGAAGCCGTTTAGTACTCTTAATTTGAACAGTTTTTTTTTTCTTTCGACGTCGCAGAAGAGTTTTAGGCGCTCATATCTGGCGGCGACGCAGAAGCCTGCATGCATGCAGCTAAATGCTTCCGTGCCTTGTGGCACCGGGAAACTATTCATTTATCTCCATTGAAAACAATGCGGCACGGCACTTAAGGGAAAGTCTGCTTCCGTGCAAGAGATAAAAGATTCAAAGGCACAGACATATTTTGCTTTTTTTTTCTCTGTTACTCAGAGTGGCGCTGAAACTTCTGTCTTCTAAAAATCTTTTTTTTGTTTCTTTTTCTTTGCCAGGTGGAATTTTCTTAAGTCAAGGGCATCCATTAAAAATAAAAACTAAAGATGTAGTATTGGAGAGCTGCTGTAGCATTGTTTTATTTTTTCATGAGTGCTAGCTACAATAGTGATTTTGTTTTTCATTTTCACTGGTATAGCGCACCACGACAAGGACACACACAAAGGCGGGATGCACACACACACAGCGCTGTGTGTGTGAGTGCATCTCTTCTTTGTGTGTGTCCTTGTCGTGGTGCGCTATACCAGTGAAAATGATGAATCTCAACCAACTAGCCCGGCAACGTGCCTTAGCAAAGTACAATAGTGAAGTGTGTAAGTGACATTAAAATAAGAGCAGCAACTCAGAAGGCTGCGCTATTTGTCACATAAGCACGTTTAAACAACAAACCAGCCCTACGAGAGCGAGCGTATTGTTTATATGTGTATGCAGCCAATTGACACGCTGTGATCGCTTGTATTTTGAGCACTAATCAGAGCGAGGTAACTTCGCATACTATCCGGCTCACTTGTGGAAATAATGTTTTGTCCGCCGGCTCCGCTTTAGAATGCCAGTCTCTAATTCTGCTTGTGTGCTTGCTTACTTGACACTGTGCGTCGCCTTTTATTTTGCTAAATAAATTTCTGTTTTGTCATGTTCGCAAATAAATGCACTGCATCGCTGTCTGATGGTTCTAAGCAGCCTCGTCTTCTAGAGTTGCCAAATCAATTTCTGGGGAGAGGTTGAGGTTAATATTACCTAGGCTACCACATTAATATAAGTTCTGCAGTGAAACCAACTTTTCTTCAACATAAACAAAAAAACAACAAAATAAAAGCATAAAGCACACTGAAACTAGTTAAAGAATAACATGGTAATGTACCGTTCGCTTCAAGAAGTTCGCATTGCATTGAAGAGCCTACACGCGCACATTTCTGGTTCTGCCCATTGACCAACAAAAAATTCCGTGTATAGCAACACATAGCTGTTCCTCGCAAGTGTTTTAGTCCAGTGTCCACCAACTAGTGTTTCAGGAAGATGCTCGCCTTTTTTCCGACTATGCTTTTCAGCCATGGTCCAAGTAATTTATGTTATATGAAGTGGCGTCTCCCCAAACTAACTTTTTTTTTTCATTTGCGTACTTAGGCATTCCAAAAAGAAAAAATTATCCCTAGGTAAGGAAGTATGTTTATTTACAGAAAGGCAGAGAGGTCGGCCTGAGCGATAGTTTGCTCTAGCCTGCTACTCTACACTGGGGGAAGGGAAAGGGGAAAAGAAAGATTAATGGATGACGATGGTGAGATAGAGAGGTGAGTATGTAGTGTTCTTTCTAGCTGAGACACATTTTATAGCCGCGCACATAGTCCAGTTGTTTCTAAAAAGCTAATAACTGCTCTTGGTAAATTATCCCCAACATTCTCATCTTCATGACCACAGTAGCAATTCAATGAGCTGGGTCTGTGTATCTGGTGCAGGAAGCTGTTTGTACAAGCTACTTCCAGTCAAAGTCTACAAAATAAGTATCTTTGCCAGTGTCACTGGAGATCTGCCGCTATTAATACTTTTTTGTGTGGATCACCTTCGTAAAGTAATGATTGCTTTTTAAACCTATTGATAACACCAGCAGTAACTGAATGTATTTCATGTGTCTGAACGACTACGAGATTGTAAAAAAATTGTGCGTGACATATTCAACAATGATAGTCAGTACGCAACGTTTGGCTCAGAATTTATATCGAGAAAACTGGGACTAAAGGCGGGTGCATTTGGTACTGTCGGCAGAATTTTCAGCTATCGTGCATGAGTAGCAGTTTTTTCTGCGTATAATTACCATATGACTGGATTAAGTTTCAATTTAATTAAGGACAAGTGTATACCCACAAAGCGCATGTCCACGAGGCAATTTTTTTTAATTCGTTCCATATTGTAGTGCTGACAGGCGAAAAAGTGACCGCTGAACACAATCGCTAAAGTTTTGGATGACTCAAGATTTTAAAGTACGTGCGGGACTAAAAAATGGCGTAGTGACGACCCGTTAGATAAAGAATCGAGCAAGAGAAGGTGCAACTGAGTTTGGAACGCAGAGCTCAATACAGAGAATTATAATCATATTTTGCCTGACATTATCACGCTACCAGCTGAGGTAATATTGAAAGCAATATTTGTGTGGCGTGCATATTAGCTGTGAAATTAAGAACATATATTCCCTGTTTTTTTTTTCTTCCTAATAACATTTGTCGAAAGTTCGCACTTGAGTAACTCACGTCCCCTGTCCCTGTTGAGCTATTGGCCTCTCGTTAGGTACCAACAAGGCCAAATCAAATTTCTGTGGTAATTCACTCTGCAACAACATCAAAGGATATTTTAGATGGCAGTTTACCTTGAAGTTGCAATGCTGCGGACAGAAACACTGGCAGCAACAGTGAAAACAGAATATAACTGCCTATTTTGGGCAAGCTTGTTTTCTTACAAACAGCTCTGCTTTGCTCCCTCATGACATGTTCGTCTTTTTCTTCCCCATGTGCCAGTTGAGGTCCACTATATATCGAACGTTGCGATGCACAATCGGCTGTTCTAGAAACTTGAACCATAATTCTAAAGTTAGTTCTAGAGACTTGAATCGGAATTCTAAAGTCCGTTCTTGCGCACATCGACAACAGCCAAATGTCTGTGGACACTATTCTTTCAAGTGCCCGAGAGAAGACATTGCAACAGAACGTGACAAAAGCACTGTGGAAATTCCTGCGCGACACGGACTTGAACAAGCGGCTGTAACAGCAATGTCACACATCACGAAAGACAAGACTGGACTATGACTGAGTGTGTGCGCGTGTGCTGCTTAATATGCTGTGTTTATCTCTCTTCCCTCTCTCCTCTCTATATTTCATCTCCCCCATCCCCCTCCGATGCTCAGGGTAGCAAACCGGCTGCGTATAGACTGGTTAAACTCCCCACTATTCTTTTCCTCCTATTTTCTTTCCTTCCTTCGTCCAGCGCTTACACACTCTATCTAAGATGCTGCTGAAATCGCTGGAGCTCCCGATTATTGCAAATTTTATGTTACTATTTGCTCTACGACTCAAATGTCACGCCATCGAACTGGCGACAACTTTCGTAATGGTTTTAACAGTGCAGTAACATGATAACAGCGATAGTGTTGTCAAATTAGCCAAGATGCCATAAACGAACCAACCAACGCGAGGCGCTGTCTTATGAGGAATCGCTTTCTGGGCGTCGGCACGCACAGTGACCTCATGTGCAGCTACAATTGCGCGTGTCTACAGCAGAGGTGCGAGTGGATCGTCAACATACCAATTAAGATAAACACATGGTGGGCGCTTGCTGAAACTATACTGCAGGTATTCTTATAATTACTGCAATGTGGGGTGTCAATGATATCAAATACATGCTAATTCAGTATTTGTGCCCAGGAATATGGTCACAGTGAACTTAAGTCACAAACTATATCATAATTCAAGGCGCTCAAGGCCCACACAGCTGTCTGTCTCTTCCTTCATGCGCTTTGACTTGTTAATTCAAGCAACAATAATCATCACCAAAAACATGCGATTAAAATGCACCGAGATGAAGACTCTCTCGAAGTGGACATTAGACATCTTCCAAAGATCCTCGATAATTAATTTCTAGTATATAATTTGCCCCATTTCAAACATGCTTTGCTACTCTATCACCCAGATCTCTCTACATTTCAGAAGCCGATCACAGTTCAACTGAACTGTGTATCATCAAATTACACATGTTTATTATTAAGACCTTCATTTGGCTCTGGTGGCCTGTTTGGCAACCTCCAAGCCCATATCATTGCCTTTTGAATGTTTTTATGGCGCGGCGGAAGAACAAGAGCGAAAGAGATGAGACGTCAGTAGCACAAACATCTCTCGAATCACAATGACGGGACTTCATTCGTGATTGTCTCCAATGGACGGTGCCTTTATTACACCAGTCGGACCTAAACCTCATGCATTTTCGCAGTTGGAAAGAGCGATAATTCTGGTGAGACACGCTGCGCTTTCTTCAAGGAGTCACAAATAACTACATTTACGGAGACATAACATGCAACCTTACTTAGGGCAGGTAATAATCGCAGAGCCGAACCACGAGATTGAAGTAACTAGAAGAATAAGAATGGGGTGGAGCACATTCGGCAAGCACTCTCAAATTATGACAGGTAGATTGCCACTATCCCTCAAGAGGAAGGTATATAACAGCTGTATCTTGCCGGTACTTAGCTACGGAGCAGAAACCTGGAGACTTACAAAGAGGGTTCAGCTTAAATTGAGGACGACGCAGCGAGCAATGGAAAGAAAAATGGTAGGTGTAACCTTAAGAGACAAGAAGAGAGCAGAATGGATTAGGGAACAAACGGGGGTTAAGGATATCATAGCTGAAATCAAGAAGAAGAAATGGACATGGGCAGGGCATGTAGCGCGTAGACAAGATAACCGCTGGTCATTAAGGGTAACTGACTGGATTCCCAGAGAAGGGAAGCGGGTTAGGGGGAGACAGAAGATTAGGTGGGCAGATGAGATTAAGAAGTTTGCGGGTATAAATTGGCAGCAGCAAGCACAGGACCGGGTTAACTGGCGGAACATGGGAGAGGCCTTTGTCCTGCATTGGACGTAGTCAGGCTGATGATGATGATGATGAACATGCAACCCACCACGTGACGTCACCAGCGATGTCAAGGACTAAGAATTTCTCAAATAGATTGTGCTTTACGAGTTGGAAGCCTACAGCACATCAGAGCTTGTGCGGAATATGTTGTACATGACAGAACGTTCCAGACCGGGTAGTGGAAAAAAGAAGCATTTCTTTATAATTGTAATGATACAGCTACATCTCTTGCAATGGCTATTGGGCCGTATGTGTGAATTTGCTCACTACTGCAGTTGTTGAAGTGCGCGCACTAGCTTGAGCGACCATCTCTAATCACGTTGTGCATTTTTTATTATTTAAGTGCTGTTCGTTTTCTCTGTTGAACTTAGCTTCTTTCTTATTTCTTTCTCTTTTACAAGTATAGCGAGCACATGATCAAACGTTATCCAGGGCTTCATTCGGTTGCCTCAATCATCCTTAATTCAGAAAATGTCGAAGAGGAGGATGTGGCGATGATTACGAGAAAGAGGGGACAATTTACACATGTGCACACATGCGCACCTTTGGTGTTTGGCCCTTATAGGCAAGCGAAAACAAAGTTACCTTTGGGAATCACAGATAAAGAGATCTAACCAGCATAACGATGCGCAGTCACGAGATCCCGTTTTCTGCAGGTGACCTTTCTTCCCAGCAGGCATAAGGTGGCAAAAACAACTTTATTATCAACAAAATTTAAAAGAAAACGTGAAAATGGTGCTCCATAACCCACTTCTAATCGCAGCATTTGTATCAGCAGTGTCTATCGTACAATAGAAGGAACAAGTGAGAGTGAACAAGACATTTCTGTCCATTTTCAGTGTTAGCGATGGCAAATCCAGCATGGTTACGGGCAAAGAGCTCCTCAAAACATAAAAACTTCGAAAAAAGGTAATTTCCCTCTACCTTGCCAGGTAAACCCGTGAGAGTGAGGGAGCAAATGAGAAAAAAAAGGAAAAACTTGCTTCGAACCTGTTATTCCGGGAATCAGTTCGAATAATATACATTGACTATACGTCGTGGTAACGAGTACCGAGATGATCCTTCGAACTCGGGCTGCTTGCTTAGATAGCTAAGGAGTTGCGCTCTCTCGGGAAATACGTGCTCTATATTTCACCACTGCTGCAGTTCTATTGGCCGTATGGTATGGCGAAGGTGCATGTGCGCTCGTGGCAGACTTGTGGAATTCTCGCGAGCTTCTTCGCCTCGGCAGCGCCGAAGCAGGATTTTCTTGCGCCGCGTCGAGCGTCCGGGTGCGCGCCTCCTGCGCACGTGTGCGGAAAAGCCATAGGGGAAAGCGGTGCGTGCGCTCAATGAAGCAGGCTGGCGCGCGCCAGAGCGCGTCTCGCATCGATTCGGCGCTCACGCGGAGGCGAGCGCAGTCATGCACGCGCACACATACTGTACGGCGGTAGCACTCTGCAGAAACACCTCATTCTAGCCGATGGAATAAACAAATCCGAGCCTCAATTCACGACGCCTCCGTCAGCTCGGGCCTCGCGAATGGTAAAACCAAAGAGGCTCCTCCGCGCGTACGAACTAAATATAACGCCGCCGCTCGAATCGTGCAACGCGAAGCGAAACGATGCCCCTTCTCCTTGTCATTTTAATCGTCTTTTTTTCTTCTCTTTCCGTGCCTGCGGTAGGTTTTTGTTTACGATTATATTAAGCGGCGATTTTTCATCCGGGATCATTCGAGCGATGCACGAAATCCGGCGAATAACGGCGAGCGCGCGCGGCAGTGGCGTGCGTGCTAAGCTGCGCCCAGAGGCGGGCCGGGGTGTTCCTTTGCATCAGCTGCTGAGAAAACGAACGCGAGACAACCGCACAGACAGACAATTTAAACGAGCACGTCCGATGCCCGACGTGGGAGAACGGGGCCCGGCGAAGATACATTCGCGTTGAGAACGAGACTAGAATGGACGCGGAAGACAGGCGAAAAGAGAGAAGCAAGTGCTATTCGGGGAGACAGCAGAGCGCAGCAAAATGCGACGCAGGAGCTCATTTTGAAAGATCCATTGTTACGCCGGGGGGATACCTTCCGTGCTGATATTTCATTTCGCGTCCCTCAGACGGCGGAAACCGCGGAACAATGCGCTCACCGTAGAGTCGGTGGCGGAAATGAAAAAAAAAACGGACTTTGACAGTGATACCCGAAACAAAAACGCGTTCATCATACACAGACAACTGCGTTTATAGCGGCCCCGATGAAGAAGTTTGCCTCGAAGGACACAAGAAACTCCCGCGTCAGCCTTGAGGAAGCCCATCATTCGCACTTTGCTGCGGCGGTGAAAAAGCGCGGAGAATCGGGGACTAGATGAAAAACTAATTGTCTGCTTGGACGTTCATTTGGCTCAGGCGAGCCCGATAGACGGCAATGCGAACAAAAACAGAGTGAAAGAGGGGGAGCGCACTTTGTCTTTGACGATTTGGTAGCGGTGGAAAAGCGATTTCTCGATTCCCTTTCAGACATTTCAAAGGCACAGTATTATGTCGCATGGTTCAATTGATCGCCGTTATTACGTCTGAACTGTTCCAATGAAAGCCTATTATTGTAAACAATAAAAAAACAACAAAAGCGCTTCACTGAGCTTCGATTTTCAGCGTTAAATAATCGACTGTAGATGCTATGGAGCTGTCACTGCTTCCGATTTTCAGCTAATGGGAAGGCCATGACCCACTTATACCAGGCAACATGTCTCCCACGCTGAATGTAAAACCGACTTTTTTTATTATTCTTCACGCTTCGTACTGTTAATGTCACTGCACTTTTGCTGGGCTGGAAAGGAAGTACATGCTACCTGACTCGAATTCCCCTTACGTGATAAAAGTGTCATCCAAGAAGTTTCCAGAAGATATCGTAAATTTACTTGTAAAGTCTTGTACTACTTTTGCGGCCGTTAAACGATGCCGTCGCCGTCTTCTGTCGTCCCACAATGCACAAACACTTCCTGCCATACTCGATGACTGCGCCAAATCGTCGAGAGCAATATCGCAAACTCGCAATGTTTACTGAAAGAACAAAACAACACTGAATGTTGTACATCGTGTATTGACGAACAATATTTCTCATTGTCACTATATAAGAAGATACGGTATTGTAAGCTGCATGTCTTAGGAGTCAGCCACATCCACATAACATATTGCCCCTAAAGTCGCCCAGCTGTGCGATGTCAATGCGCGGTAAAAAAACACCAGATTGTCGAAATTACTAGATCTATCCACTACAGCGTCTCTCATAATCGTATGGTGGTTCCGAGACAAAAAACGTCCGGTATTATTATTATTATTATTATTATTATTATTATTATTATTATTATTATTATTATTATTATTTAAGGTCACTACATGCTACTCGTTTTTTTTTTTACAGGTACATATTGTTGCGAACATACTTGGTTTTTCGGCAGAAATCCGGCAGCACGTCTTCAAGAAGGGTCAAGCATCAGTTAAGGGAGTATGAAATAAAGATTGAAGAGAATGCATTTTAGGGATGATAATAATAATAATAATAATAATAATAATAATAATAATAATAATAATAATAATAATAATAATAATAATAATAATGTATGTGATTTATTGCAAACCTTATTGCGATAGTTACCTGTTCCTTTGAAAATTAGGGTGTGTGTTTTTCGCTTGCAATGCAGAGTTTTTCATGGATTTGTATTTATTTATACCTGGTTTATCATTGTGAGATGTATAGTTATGTGCCTACTTTGTTTGTACAGCATGACGTACCTTTCTTGTGATGACCCTCAATAGAGGGTTGACAGTATTGCTAAATAAAATAAATAAACAAATAAATATGCTGGTGTTCTACGCGCCAAAACCACGATGTGGCTATGTGGCAGGCTCTATAATGGGGGACTGCGAATTAGCTGTGACCACCTGCGGTTATTTATTATGTATACTTAAATTTAAGCACGTCACCGACGGGTGTAAGTTGTCTGCGCCAGAATCCTGATGAAATAGACTAATATTTGTCGTCAGTTTCGCGGGTTGATTCGAAAGTTATCACTGCAAATTCGGGGCATCATTATAAGTTGATTAAAAATTAAGTGCATGTTTTACCACAACTGAACTTGGCAGGAGTCACCACACCTTCTGGCAATGTTTACGTGAAAGAATATGTTTACGTGGTCAGCTGGCGAGACTGATAAGAAAAGGAATACGCATGAGACATAAATACTAATCCTTTATTTTTATCGGTTGTCATCGTTATAGTTTCGATGAAATGAAGAACTGTAAAAGTTTAAGGTTTCGGTACAGGCGTGAGCCATGCACACTTTGAAAGCTTATAGAGAGCGGACGACGCTCACCACTTGTAAGTTGTAACACTGGCTAAGCAAATCGGTAGAAAAGCCTTAACAAAATGAGAGAGATGTCCTAAATGTGCATTTACTATGCGTGAAATCTTTGGACAGGGATGAGGATGTTTGGTGTCATTTACTTTCTTTTTTCTTTTAGGTGTGAATCATCTTGAAAGAAACAAAAAAATGGCGGGAAAAAAGCAATCTTGAAGCAGGACGCACTGGAGGGAGATCTCAGAGGAGATACACAGAAGGAAGAGCATGGTGGACAGAGACAAAATAGGAAGCAAGAAGCCGGCAAAGGCTAGTAGATGTGACTTGCATTGCCAGATTCTGCGCGGGCGTGCTGGCCAACGAAGTGGCCGCTTTTCCTGTGCCCTGCCCGGGCACGCTGGGGAGCTATCGGGACAGCGGGCACAGCCAAGGGCGGCCCGAATCAAGCGAAGGGGGCCCCAGAGAGGTGGATAGATCTGGCCGCAGTGTTGCCAGGCAGAGGGCATTCATTCCGCCAGAGCAGCTGTGACCGGCATCGCGAAGTCCCTCGGCTGAAGCCCTCCGGGCGAATATATCTTTGTCACCCAGAGGTCGGGGACAGCTCCTCTTCGGTTGCGCCACCCGAGACTGTCGCTGCGAGGCCACTCTCAGGTGTCCGGCGGCGAGTCGCCTAAACGAGAGAGGCTTGTTCCGAAAGGCCGGCAACGAAGAGGCCACAGACGGAATAGTTTTCAACAGCGGAGGCAAAGAAGGAAGGCTCCTTTATTGTCAGAGCGAAATTAAATCATCCCTTTTGTTTCGTTTTGTTTTGTTCCGTTAACCGCGCTGTTGAAACAGCAGAAATATGGTGGCCATATTTTGATGCCGAGGAAACTTCCGAATTCGGTAACCATCAGAAGGAGGCTTTCTCGTTTCGGTTTCATAAATATCGGAAGGCCCGAGGCGTGACGCTCATACGAGAACCTCATACGAGAACGCTCATACGGAAGTTATAACCGCAGTACAAAATGATCGGGAGGAATTTTTCTATACTCCATAAACTAAAACGAAAAAAAAAACAAAGGTAGTCCCACCATTGTGGTACTGCATGCAGTTTACTGGCACTTATCGCCCATGGCGCCTAATTGAAAGTTATGAAGCTTTTTATTCCATTTTTTTCATGCCCACAATCTACTCAGAAATCTGCTTCCGACAATTCCTAAATTAATTATCCTGTTTTTTCGACAAATACAATAAGTTAGTTTAGGTGAGATTAGAGATGCCTGAAAAGAAAAGTCCCGCATTTATTGTGCATAAAATTATCAGAATAAGGACTTCTAACTAACCTACGAAGAATGGAAATCTTGCGGCTAATATCTGTATGCGAACTTAAAATTTGTTTTCGTCATAAATCACAGCACCAATTTTTATTAGACTTAGAGCATTTGGTATAAAACGTTAAAGGTCTGATGCGATCACGTGGCAAAATCTATTTAAGGTCAGTAATTTTCCAAAATTCTTCAAAATCACAAAATACAAGGAGTTTAAAAGTGTTTATAAAAATCTATAACTCAGCAAAAAAAACGATTTTGGTGTTCTGTAAGCTGTATTTATTGATGTATATAATGCGTGCAAAATTAATGCACTATGCACAGATTTCAGATAAACCACAAATTCAGCAGTGTGACCACGAAAATCTTTGGTCAACAATCCAATACTCGCACAAGAGCTGTGATTTTAAACACAACATTTAATTGCTCAAATAAATGCACTTTACATAACTGCAATATTTATATTTGTGGAACTCTATATTTACCTGGGCTCTAGATTTTCAACGTTTTTAAACTTACCCAACATTGATGCCATTTTCTGGAAATTTCTGAGATATAAAGAAAATTTCACTGCCATGTGTCACAACAAAGCTTTTTTTATTTAAGGCAACACGTTAACTTAAATCAGACAATCGTTTCGCTCACGAAAGTATTTTTGAGTTTTTAATGCATTTGAACAACTGAATTAGAGCTAGTCGCCAGCTAGATCTTCTTCCTAAAGCCTCCGTGGGAAAAAAGGCTATCTTGTTAACGATAACTATTTGCTTACAACCTTCACTCATATGAATATTCGATCATAACTGTCATGCAACATGGCACGCCCGTCTGTCTTGCCCCATGCTTCAGGTGACACTTTGGCTTTGTTTAGCACACGATAAACATACAATGTCGCATCTTTCCCCGTACATTAATCAGTCAACATTTTCAATTATTGATGATATCCGCTTTTAATTGCGCATTTCGCAGTGCATACTGCGCTGTTCCACTCAAAAAGACAGCAGAAAGGTAGACCACCATGACAGGGTTACTGAAATGGCTTAACAGTAGAGTTGCTAAATGTGCACTTCAATTACTCCCTTTTTACACTGCTGGTTTCGTTTTCTGCCCTCTTACATTCCCATAAACATTCAAGGATTAGAATCAGGGGGTCGTGTAATGAAAAAATATCTTATTTCCTGGAATTCCCCCCTTTTTTTTTTGTCATTCCTCTTAGCCATAGAGTGTCTCACAAATACCTAGAGGGAAGCGTGGCGCCACCATCTATGCGAATTTCTTAAGGGGCGTTGTTGGAGCGCTGAGAATGACGGTATGTGTCTGCGAGGCTTGTGTTGGCTGGTGTTGAGCCAGGCTTCGGCTCAAATGTGAATACGACTGCCTAAATAAATCTTCTCTGAAACAAAACGGTTATAAATGGACCTCATTCACGCGTATTATATTCTAAAATAAAACTCCACCCACCCTGACGGCACAACCAAACGACGAAAGGAAAAAAAAACAGGCAACATACATTGGCAGAGAGAACGCTAGCTGTGTCGTCTGCCAGCTAAATTTAGCAGCCGTTGGTTACTTCATACGCTTCGTAAAATTGTACGTACATGCAGAAGCTTCCAGTGTTAAAAAAACACGTTTCTGTGCAATAACATGAAATAAATGGCTTGCTACTCGCTCTTTTAGTAAAAAATCAACCATTTTAACCTGAAGCCAGATGCGCCTTCGAGGTATACAAATCCGAGTCAAGTTTGAAGCTCACATATCCCGGCATTCCCTTGCATCCAGCAGCTCTCTAGCACCAGATTTCCCTCTAGGTATGACTGTGATAAACTTTATGCTCTTAGCAAATGCCTAGTAACAGCAATAATGCAGGTATTCGTGAGAGCGCAACGCTAAAACGTATGAAAAATGAAACAAAAAATAGACCTCCTAGCAAGCTCGCTAAAAGACACTTTCTCCGCAGGTGAACATATTTTCACGTACTCTGAAAAAAAAACAAAAGAAAGCGTTTTTAACATAGCAGCAATTGGTTGTCTCTATCAGTATTCGTTGGCAGAGCCAGGCGAATGGGCCAGCGCCTACCGCTGGCACCCTACTACGGTGAAACCATTTACCAAGATGCCGGCCGCAATAAATAAACATTGCGTGGCTGACGTGATTGGATAGAACTGAAGGAGAAGTATTGCTGCCACGCAATTTTTTCACGGTCCCACCAGCTGCATCGATATCCCAATCACGACAAGCCGATAGCTTGATACCATTTCGCGAGTTAATTCTCTCACCCACTGATTATTTTTTCGTTACTTTGAAGGGGCACAATAAGAGGGCATAATATAGATGCAGGAAAAAAAAGATCTACTTGGATATAATGTTAAAACAGTTAAGGCAGCTTCGCCCTAGTGGTGCTAAGCCTGAAGAAAGTGTGGAGCTTCCCAGCCCTATTTTTGCTACTCTTCGGTTTTCTGTTTCTCTTCTCCTGTCTTACTTCCGTGCTCACTTTCTCAGTTTTTTTTCTAATTTATTGTTTTCTTTCTATTTCGACATTTGCTTCTATCATTATTTCTCTCTCTCCTATTTATAACTAGCTTCCTCTTTCATTTTTATGCGTCCTTTATATTGCGTTCCCCGAGTCCTACTAATAATGTCTGCACTTTATATCATATTCATCGAGGCACTCGAAGAACAAGAGAGAGAAGACTTCGCCTTGGCGCGAGCGCGTGCTCGACGTGCTATACAGGCAGCTATGTTATATATGGTTTTGCATGCGTTGCGACGGTGACTGCATACGACAGCATAAGATCGCTATGGCCGACCGAGATCGCTATGTTTTAAGTGCTCTGCACTTAAAAACAAAGATACATTGCGTCGATGGGATTACTGCGATTGTCATGTGTAGGTGAAAATTTCTTATTATGTAGGTAATCACGAGGTTCCTTCGTGAGACAAGGCTGCAACCAGACGTTATTGTCATCACTGAAAAATGAGAGAGTTTTCAAAAAAAATAAAAAAATTGGCAGATCCAACGCATTGCGGTAATCATGCGAAGCAGCCAACGAGTACCTGTTTAAAGTCTGTTTTTTTGCTTTGAGACATGTGTTGTAAACTATATCGACGTGTCTACATTTCTTTTTTCATTATATATATATATATATATATATATATATATATATATATATATATATATATATATATATATATATATATATACATTTTTCAAGTTAGAACAGTAGTGTACGAATCCTGGACTTACCAGGAACGTCGACTACATTCGCGCTTAAAGAGAAATTCATGGTCTCACGCAACGTAAGCACTCACATTAGAGCACAGACGTCAGTTTTATTGAAATGAAATGTACCGTACGGCCCGAACATGTGAATATAATTCTTTAACGCACTTATCCGTGGTTGAGCACTGTTTAAATACAGCTTTCGGAATCATAGTAGTACATGCATAATATTTATTAGACTATTATACGAGTGGATCTGACCCGTAGAGCCACAATTGATGTTAACCCGAAATGATGCCTGTACCACAGTATCACGCATGCAATATTTATTGCCTTGTTACGAGTCCAGAGAGCCAGCACAATTGTCGTTGCACTGACATGACGCCTTCACATTATTTTTCCCAAAGCAGTTTCAAGAATTGCAGCGTGGCCTTTTGCTGCAATACATGACTGCCACGTAGAAGGCCTGCGTACGATTCCTGCTGGTATGCGGCCTTCATTAAATGCGGATTTCTTAGCAAGCTTCGATGAGTTTGAGCCTATCTATCTATCTGTCCATCTAGATAGATAGCCTATCTGTCCGTCTAGCCTATCTGTCGGTCGGTCGGTCAGTCGTTCAGTCAGTCGACCGAGAACTATCGTGCGAACTGAAGTTTCAATTAAGTTACGCATGCAAGATTAAATAACTTCGCTCAGTTCTTTTTAATGTTTTAATAATTACACAATCAAAGCATCACATGCACGAAACAACTGTAATTTTACCTTTGGAATAGTAGACGTTACCTCGAGTGAAATCAACCATTACATTGGCGGTTTGATTATAAATTAGAAAGACAAAGACGCGCGTCCAATAGCACGTACATACTCAGTGTTCTATAAGCCGCATGCGCCTGCTTTGATGTCAGCGTTTTTCTTCAACTGGTTCTGTGTCTTTTGCCCGGTCTTTATTTTAGGTGCAGTATGCGTTTCTTATATCCTTGCCAGCGCTTCGCTTCTATAAGTGAACACGTGCACCTCAACCAGGCCGCTAGGAAAGAAATGATGACTGTGCACGTAACATTGTCCCTTGAAAACTCTCCTAGAATGCATGCCTACAACAGCACAGTTGCAAAGTGCCTACCGTGTCTTAATTCATCGTATTGCATATCGACCAATAATAATGATCGTTGAAGTGCAACAACCCGAAACCACCAGATGATGATGTGAGACGCTGTGTATCAAAGAAGCAGCCACTGCGCGTCCGCAAAGAATTACGCACAGCAGCACACTTTGTTGAAGACGTTGCTGACGGTGACGATTAACTATGCTGGAACACTGAGAAATGGTTGAGCTTTCAGACCACCCGCTGGTTACGCTATTCGCATGATGTGACGCCTGGTGCAATTCGAACCTTGTGCAAAGCACTGTTACCACTGCTCACGGCGCTCCTCGCACGGCATAAAAAGCCCTACGCGGCGTACGGTTTTTCCAAGTCAGGAACCGATGTGGCTCTTTGGTAAAACATCTGGCTGTCACGCAGAAGGCCTGTGTTTTGATTCCCTCTCACGCCCAGTATTTTTATCATTTGTTTAATACATATATGTGGATTTTTTCTCACAACCAACAACGACGACAAGGAAATTTTAGTGATTTTAACGCTATCTGCGTTAACACGTTACATCGGTGAACCAGGCCCACTGCGAACAAATGCATGTACCTATACGGTTCAACTGTGAGCCATCAATTTAATAATGATATTTCTCTCTCTTAGTACAAAGCTGTGTGCGCATGCTAGAAGGCCTAAGTGATTGTATGTTTAGTAGAGCGGCGAAAGAGAGCTGAGCAAAACCGGCTGCACCTAATTCGTATACCCGTGCATCATAGTTTCTTAGATGGCTTTTGTGATTTATTGTGCGGTATATAGAACTACGAAGCAAGGAGGTTCGCTTTTTGCGTTTTTTTGCATTTTTTTTTACTTTCAACGACTCTATCTGTGCGTTTCATCCGTTAGTACCCCTCTCTTTTGATAATTACTTGTTGCCAGCGTAACCCGCTCGACCACAAATCCCTGCGATAAATTTGAATGTCATCTCTGAATGGGCGAAACAAAACGTGACATCTTAAAATATCGAGAATGATAGTTCTCAATAATTTCCTCCTTATATTTTACGCAAGCAGTGCAAATGAAAAAAAAATGCCTCGCACGGAAACCACCGCCTGTAGAGCGACGAATTGAGCGACGACGCGGGTGACTGAAGGCTGCCCGGCGACATCCGTGGATGCCTGTTGACAGCGCAGGTACTCTGGGAGCGCTATGCCATCGCCGTAGCGCGTCGGCGGAGGAGGCGGCGCCCATAGGACGCCGCCGCACCAAGAATGCTCGCCGCGGAATGGGAGGCGTCGTTAACTTGATTTATTGCCGCGGCAAGTTGCAGTGCTGAGGCGCGTGTAGTCTATACGCGTGCGGCGGGGGATTGAGGTGCTACCGAGAAACGACTTGAGCCCCGGCGATCGGCGGCGTTGTTCGATCTATATAAATTCGCCATTCTGTCGGCGCGCAGCCACAGCCGGCTGGCGCGCGTGCACTCCCCGGAGCCCACCAGCGGAATGGGCAGCCGGCGGGGTTTCAACTCGCTGTGCTCTCTGAGCTGGAGATTAATGAAGCGCGCGTGAAAACAGAGGCCGCCTCGTTACTGGCTAGCAATTAGCCGGGCAGAGTGCGCACTTTGATCCGCCGCGGGATCGCATCCGCCCGCACCTGCGTTAACCGCGGGCCTGTGCGCACTGGCTTCGCCAGGCGTCGCGCGGATACCTCGAGACGAAACGTGGGCTGAGTGAGAAGCCGAATTCAGTGACGGGCAGCAATATCAAGGTGGCTGTGGTGCGAATTATATAATACAGCGGGAAGGCACAAAACAAGTCCAAGGTTACCCGTTATGATACAAGAATGTAGCCTTAATCAGAGAGCAAAGCGGGACGCATAATTATAAAAGAGGGAGCTATAAAAATGGGCAACGGGGAACAAGAACACAACAAAAGTGCTAGTGTTCTCGCCTTCTTGTCTCTCTTCATTGATTTTAACGTTTGCTTCAATGAATGAACAACTTGCTCAACAAACGTTCATTCTAGAATACTTCGCAAAACCCATGCATTGGTTGCTCTGGTGCGCCCGTGATGCTAAATGCATAAACATGGGAATATGAGCACATTTACCATGTCGTGACGTGGGAGCTCGGTCGATACAATCAGAAAGGAAAGGCCTATGTCCCGTTTACAATACAACTATACGAAACGCATATCTTCACTATGTTAGGGGGAAGAGTCGGAGTGTAGCAGTCAAGCTACCATAAACGTATTAAGCCTCATTTGATTTAGCTCATTGGGGTCTAATACTAAGGAGCAATTTGTGCTATTTACGGTTTTTTTTTTTTGCATGAAATGCGGAAACCGAAACTGGGATGCTATGCAGGATGATCCGAGCTTGCTCCGAGCTCGCTCTACAGCAGCCATGGCATGAAGACAGTGCGGAGTGCGTGATAGCAGCGTTGATAAAAATGGCTACAGGAACGCGCGTGACGTTGAAAACGCATGTGGGACATTTGCAGTGGTTATCAAAGAAACAACACGTGCGAACACGTATAAGCTCCGCCACTCAGTCAACATTTTAACGGTGCAGTGACGTGAACGTGATTGTCGCGCCATCTTTTTCCTATTCAACGCGCGCCTCCCAAAGCCGTGATCGTGGGCGTTTGTCCTCTTTTGAACAGGTTCTTTCGTTCCACTTGCCGCATGAAAACTTTCACTCTAGAAGGCGGAAAGGGTGCACACGCAGCCCAATTCTGCTGCTTGTTTCGCTTCTACCAATGATTGATTTGATTAGTGGGGTTTAACGTCCCAAAACCACCATGAGAGACGCCGTAGTGGAGGGCTCCGTTAATTTCGACCACCTGGGGTTCTTTAACGTGCATCCAAATATGAGTACACGGGCATACAACATTTCCGCCTCCATCGGAAATGCAGCCGCCGCGGCTAGGATTCGATTTCGCGACCTGAGGGTTCACTTCTATCAAATATTGCAGATAAATATAAGTACAGGTGATCACCTGTTGCGCTCGCATCATGGCAACGCGGCTGTGATTGAATACGTCGTGAGAGCGGGGAAATCGAATGCGAGATATCGTAGCCACGTGATGATATCATTTTTACTTTTGCGTGCGTGTGCGCAGAGCCTGCGCGATAAAGCTAATAGATTGATCGTGCCGCTCGACGTGAATATGTACTGCTCCTCGGCGAGAGCAAACGTGGTGGGCGTACGTCTGTCAATCAAACTGAATGACGCGTGATCTCGGATACAAACTTGTTCATTCTGAGAAGGTCCCATTTAAACCCGTGACTGTCATGGTGCCGGCATATCTGTAAAGCGTTCAATGCGGTGAACGCTAAGTGGCAGCTTCTTTGCATATAAAATAATTTGGTGAGCTTGCACTATTTGTGCAAGGCTGGAGCCATGGAGAAGCTTGGTATAACCTAGCTTCTTGCAGCTGCTTAAGTTGGTCGTCTACTCATGTGCTTGGTCAACTTCGAAGTGAAGACCACATAAGCTCTTTGTCTTAATTTTGATTCTACTAATTGACTAAGGCTGAACGACTATTACACTGAGCTATTTTGTATTCATTGAAAACGTTTCCATTAAAGGACAACTATCTAGGGCGCAATTAGCAAGGCCATGATCAGTAGGGACCTATTAGGCGTAATCTTGATTAGCACGATACTAATTGTCATCATATTAGTAAGGTCTAAGTATCATGACTTTATTTAGCATGCTCGTGGTTAACGTCGCGTTAATTGGCAAGGTTGAGTTGGCTGATCAACAAGCATGCTTTAGCAAGCCCGGTCCTGGCTTTACATGGCTTCATTAACAAGGTCTTCCTAAGATGTGGCTTAATTACCTCGGCTCAGGTGCGTAGCCGGATATATTTTTCGGGGGGGGGGGGGCAGGTGGCACCTCTTCGATTTCAGGAGGGGCACTCCTTGTAATGGTCATTTTTCGCTCTCTATATCATGGCAAACAAAATTTGGGGGGAGCACGGGCCTGGTATTCCATCCACTGGGTACGCCGCTGCCTCGGCCTTACCATGACTTGGCGTAATTAGCTTGGTCATAGCATGCCTTGGCCTAACTTGCCAAGTATACCGTCCAGTCAAATAGGAAATGAGGCGGCCCCACGTGTTAGGGTGATAACGGACGATGACAACATAGTTGACGCGTACCAGCCGAGAAGTGCGCTAGAATGTACTGGCTGACCATGATGATTAACACGGAGCCTTGGGTTCAGCTGTGGTCGCGATGTTGTAAGACACTCGGGTGGTACTAATCTCAGTGGCCACCCTGCTGATTATTTTAAAACAGACTTACTGCAAGCATTAAAAGGCTCAAAACATATTTAAACACCCCGTGCCTCTAAAAAATATCATCCCGAAAAGTTTCTGACGCTGTTGTGACATGGGTGCACTTCTGCACTCAGTGGAACTACAAACAAATGAAAGAAGATGCCTCTGGTTTGAAAACATCGCCCAACATAGTCAACCCTCCTTGACGTGGTGACTCGTAACCAATGAAACGCAGCACGCTGAGGGGTGGATTTGACTTTTCGGGGAGAAGCTTCTCATGGTCTTACCTTGTCCTAAGTAAGGCGTAACCGGCAGTATCGGACGGACGGACGGATGGACGGACAGACAGACAGACAGACAGACAGACAGACAGACAGACAGACAGACAGACAGACAGACAGACAGACAGACAGACAGACAGACAGACAGACAGACAGACAGACAGACAGACAGACAGACAGACAGACAGACAGACAGACAGACAGACAGACAGATGCTTCGCCCCACTCATCATCATTCACTCCGTGGATATGCTGTGATTTTTTTCGTACTGTTGGCTTATTGAAAAGGAGGTGTCGCCTGAGCTCGGAAAGATCCCGAGTTCGGCGAAACTTGGGCGAAACCCGGCCGATCCTGCATAGCACCCCTGGACTGATTTTCACGGGAGCGGAAAACGCGCCGAAGTATCTTTAAGTTCCAAAGGAGATGAAGTCAAAATGGGGCAATTCGTTATTGTAAGAGTAACTCAAAAAGGCAGCCTTTAACAAAAAATGAGCCAAATTCTACATCTGCTCCGATCAAACTGGACCAAACTCATTAAGTGAGCGCTGCGTCAACAATGGTGGCCAAACCAAACTACACAGTCTCATCCAATCTGTTTCATTTGTGTCCTAGTTGCTTTTCGATCGTGGTTACATTTCACAATTACTTTTTCTAGTGCAAGTTGCCACTTTCTTAATAACGTGATGTTGCAGAGCAAAGCTCGAATATAACGAGGAAGAGGCCCACTTTCCAACTTTTTTTTTTATGCGTCTTAGTGCTTCTTGTTGAATTCAACGCTGCAGTATCATATCCTTCTTTCGCTGTAAGTAAGTATATTTATTTGAAGCAAAACACATGTGAAATGAAGACATGCCAAACGTGCCCAGTGAATGGGCACCAATCTATTCCCTGAAGAATAATAAGTGAATTGAAACAGCACGTACGGCATAGAACGAGCTCAGAAGACAAAGAAGGGCTGAAGCACTCTTTGGGGCTATGAATAGATGCCAATAACAAGAATACAGTGCCGACAGACCAGAATAGTGCGCATTTCGCCAGGAAGGACCACTTGCGCGTCAAGTCCAGTAATCGTCATTACTAGACACGCGACGAAGGGTGGCACCGAAGGAAGCACAAGAATGATAACTTTATTGCAAAATATTGCTATACTCTACACTCGAATCAATTATACCTATTTTATGAGCTCATTCAATAACATATAAAATGTACCAATTTACAAGAGCCAAGTGCTAAGTATAAACCTGAATACCGATGACAATGAATTTTAGCCGCAATATAACTTTCAGGCACTTAGGGCCCAAGAAAACCATAGCAGGCCCAACCATGTTGAAAGTAGAAAAAAAAAGGCACTTCTCTCCGTTTCAGTTAAAGTGCATTTGACTTTTAGAAAAAAAAAAAACGCCACACTTAAATCTAGCCTTGACACATGTGGTTTTTTTTTTTATTGTTATCATTCGAAGGGAATTTTTTCCACCTTATTTTGCAGGAGTGCCCCACAAAGCACAAAAGGATTGATTACTAAGGGACCATACAATCACAATATTTAACGCTGAGAAGTGAGAGGCTGGCCAGTTACTCCGAGTTTTGTGCTCATGAGCTGAAGCTTAAAAGGTAGCAGCCATGTTGCCTCGTGATCACCTATCGGGTCTTCTGATTGCGAGGCTAGAGATGAGCCGATGAAGGCACACGTACCCGTGTACGTGCTTAGCAGCAAGCGCCACGGGGAAATGATGTTTCATTCCGAGCACGTGCGTTTCCTATGAGTAATAATGATGGCAGCGTTCGGTATAGCATCGCCGTTTGTGTCAGGACAGACGGGCGGCATTATGAACAGGGGAAATGGCAACAGAACATGGATCGACTGCGAGGAAAGGGGGTCGTAAACTTCGAACATAGCTTTTGTGACGACCTAGGCAAGAGCTTTGCGAAGGGAGGGAGGTGGATTAAGAACAAGAAGCTCTCGTGATTAGCGAAGCGGCACAAAAGTTCGTGGCGACAAAAGCAATGAGCGCGTTTCTCGGCCAGGCAAGGCAGGCGACGGAGAACAGGAGAAAAGGAAATTGATCGTTCAGAAGAGGGTACGACATGCGATGCTTAATAACGTCCAGAGAGGGATACACGTATGCGCAAGACGCGCACGCAGTGCTTATAAGCGTCTGCCGCAGAATACCGAAGCACTTGCGGTGGCGCCAAGTGCTGTGCCAGAAAGCTGAGTTAACGGAGTCATAATAGGTTAGCGGAGCAAGTTTCGCTCTTTGTAATAAATTTCGCGAATTTACATAGTATGTTGAGTGGCTTTCTATATATTACATGATATACCTGCACGCAGGCTTATCATGGGGTACTTTTTGACACGCAAGTGTTGAATGCCGGGGTCTGCCACGGTTCTACTGACATACTTTCGTCACGGATATGACTATGCAACATATTCCCAAACTGATAACCAAACGAAAAAGTCCAAGAAAACGTCCGACACCGCGAGTCGAACCGATTACCTCTCGCTTCGCAGCCCCACATGACTCCGCTACAGACTGTACGTTCTCCAGCGTATTAACGGCGAGCTATTCACATACACTAGTTACCACTGCTGGTACTCAAAGACTGATTGTACTTCTCGTTGTCGTTATCACTGGCTAGATTGCTCGATTGGCCCGAAGGGCACGCTGAAAAGGCTGTACCCCCGTGCGTTGTGATGCGCGCGCACCTCTTCTGGGCGTGGTTGCTCGTGTGTGCACGCTTATCTTTTGACGGGGGAGGTTCGTACGTCGTGTGCTTTCACCGCAAGTTTGCTTTCAAGTTACAAGGAGAACGAAGGTAACTTCACTCGCTGCAGCGACCAAGTTTGCGAAACAAGCCCACTGCTCACTTAACAAAGAAGTAGGCACTCGTTTTCTGTGCACTCGTGCGTTCATTTCATGTGCTTTTTTTGTGTTTCAGCAGTGCGCTCTAAGTGTAGAGCTGTGACAGTTGTTGGTTTGCGCTCGTTCTCGTGCGTCTTTTCTGCTTGAGGAGTGCGCTGCAAGTTTCGAGCTGTGTGCCGTTTTTTGCACGACATTACGATTTGTCGCTATAGCAATTGTTGCTTCGCCCTTAGGCAAAAATTCCTTAGGCGAACGCTAAACTACCTCTATGAGGACAAGTTTCACTTTCGTTTTATACCAATTCCTATGAGAGCGGGATCACGCATGTTTTCTTTTTTCTTTTTTTTAATGTCGTGGCCATCTGCACTAAGCACAAAAACACTAATGCTTTGTAGATAGAAAGCACAAAACTACCTAACCGGGTGTAACGCAAGGTGATCTACAAGCTCTATATTTGTTGTGCAGTGTCATTGTTTCAGAAGTTCGTTAATTAGGAATGTCTAATCAGGCAATTAAACAGCCATTTTAAACCTCACAATTACAAACTTCAGAGTGTTCTATACATGGGGCTGCCCTATAGATAGCGCTAGCTCGATTTTAAAAATATACAAACAGAGTGAATGATAACGCAATCAAACTCATGCTGCTCACTATTATGCAAGTTATACAGTTTAGTCTAAGTTACACTCTTTTTTTTTTGTTTGGCTTAGTTAGCAAGACTAAGTAACGAATATTTAAAGCAACGAAGCAAAGCGAAAATTCCACTTGGGAATGTTGTGAAAGGCTCTGCAAAACAATAAATTAGACAGTTTCTAACTTTCATTCTATTAAGTACTAGTGTTCTTCTGCCTACTGTGTATGCCTCCTAAATACAAAAAAAAGGCAGCTTCTCACTAAGAATGCCAAGCCTGTCGGAAGTGCAAAGCTCGGCGGCTTTCTTTGTTTCTCTACGGTTCTCTTTTTCTTTCCTCCTCTTTTTATTTCTTTTTTTCCTTTTCCGGTTTCCTGTGTCTTTTTCATCTCTCTTTTTTTTTCTTCCTCTCTCTTTATCTAATCCTTTCTTCTTAATGCTTGTTCAATTTTCTTCCAATTTTCACCTTTCTCTCTTCCTAATTCGTGCGCTTGCTTTCTTTCTTTTTTTTTTCTCCTTAATATACGTGGCTTCTCCTGCGTTACGCCAAACACCCTAGTTTCGTTTTTCTTTTTGCTGCTGATGATAAATGATCATCATAGCACTTTCAGAACAAGATGAAGAAGACTTCTCCTTTGCGTGAGCACGCCTTGATATGTGCATGGAGTGTTACACCAAGCAACACGACAGCGTATGACAGCATGCGACAGCCTGGTGCCTAGGCGTGCCCAGGGTTTCCCTTCAGGGGGTGAAGGTTTGTCGCAGCACTCCCCCCTACTTTCTATTGAGTGAATGTATCGGGCAGACATCGAATCCCCCACTTCTTAGGTGACTATACGGGGAGGGGGGGTAATGAGGGGCACAGACATCGCGTCCCACCCCTTTCCCCTCGTGCGCACCCCCAGAAGCAACGTTTCTAGAACCTAGTTGTAGAAACGTTGCCCAGAAGTGTTCCAAACTTTAAAAAACCGCATGACATGCCCGCTATGTCACGCGGTCACACACTTTGGTCGCACGCGCTTGCTATCGTTGCACGTGCGGCCATAGCATTAGGCCGAGTGTGCCGCCACTTAAAGGGCCACAGTGCAGCGACGACGGCTATAGCTGTACGATGACGGACTCGTTCCTTGTGGCAACATAAGCCATAACCGCTGCATCTGTTTATCGCTGTAATGAACTAACGCGAGCAAAGCGTATCATTTGTACGCAGAACGTTAGGGAGCACTGCCGTGTCGGAGCGCGAGGGCATATCACAGAGTGTTCTTTTTTTTTTCATTTCGCGGACATCTTCAGTAAGTATAGTAACAATAATCTTTAATAGGCAGAAAGTTAGAAATTGTCTATAAGGACGTTTTTCGAACCATTTTATTGCCACTTTCCTACTGGAAGTTTTTTCGTCAAGCTTAGTTGCTTCATAAGTTGGTTATCTTTTGTAATAAAGCATATAACCAGAACAAAAGAAAATATTTTGCCTAGCTTAATGCAATAGTAATTACACTGGTTTAGTAGTGCCGTCATACAGTGCGTCGTCATATTTTTAAACTCCGGATATATTTAGCTGAAGCACCCTGTTTTGTATGTGATGTTATATTTCCTATATAGGGATGTGGTGCTCAGAACGTCTCATATTTATTTTTTAGGTTGTAGTTAGGCGATACCTACAAGCCAAAGGTTATCTGCTAGTCAAAAACATATTATTGCTGAAAGGGTTAACCAAGCAATTAAATGGCAATAGCAACTTGCCTGTATTCAGCTTTGAAGGAAGTGATGTTGGTGTCATATGGAAAAGCTGAGTGGCTAAAACAGATGGTAAGATAAGAAGATTCTGATCAATTTCAAGGGCATATGAAAGGTAAACTGGCCGAGGATTTTAAGTGCGTGTGTAATGACAGCCGTATTAGTGTTTTGTAAGCTACAGTAGCACCGCAGTGTTCAATAAGTGACGTTTCGAAAACCCTTCCGCTGTAGTTCTAAACTAGGAGAGCGTGGACCCCGAGCGTCCATGGATTTTCGAGGAGGGGGGACCATGAAACCTATCTTCAATAAACAACAAAAAATGCGTTTTTTTTACGCACACTATGCTTCGTGAAAAAGACTTTTTCTGATTTTTTTGGTTTGCTTCGCCACACACTTAGTTTTATTGCGGCGGAGCTAACTTGTTGTGTTTCCCCACTTGTAAACCTTTCGTTTTTGCAGTTTTGTAATATATATATATATATATATATATATGCGCCGCCGCGGTGGTCTAGTGGCTAAGGTACTCGGCTGCTGACCCGCAGGGCGCGGGTTCGAATCCCGGCTGCGGCGGCTGCATTTCCGATGGAGGCGGAAATGTTGTAGGCCCGTGTGCTCAGATGTGGGTGCACGTTAAAGAACCCCAGGTGGTCTAAATTTCCGGAGCCCTCCACTACGGCGTCTCTCATAATCATATAGTGGTTTTGGGACGTTAAACTCCACATATCAATCAATATATATATATATATATATATATATATATATATATATATATATATATATATATATATATATATATATATATATATATGCATGTGAGCCAGCCACGACCTTCCTATAAGAACTAGCAGTATCCCAGATGGCACCCCATCAGTAATGATAGAAGAAGCAAGAGAAGTGTTGCAGTGAATGCAAAGAGGCAAAGCTGCTGCTGAGGAACAGGTAACATCAGATCTGCTGAAAGACGGAGGACAGATTGTGCTGGAAAATTAGCCACCCTGTTTACGAAGTGCCGCCTGATGGGAAAAGTACCAGACGGGAAACGTACCACGATCACAACGCCACCACGAAAATGGGGCGCTCACAACTTCTGTTGTTACAGTTCCTCTTGCTCGGGCTGTCCTGGTGGCATCCCGTCCTTCTGCGGTATGGCTTCGTGGATGTGCCACGTATCCCGGGTGCGCATGCATGGAGTTCTTCGTCGAGCCTTGTCAAGGACGGAATCATGAACCTTCTTCAGACCAGTGAAGCACCTGCGCGGTACGCTACACCAATCTTGGCTGGTGACGGAATCACCACCTGGTGGCGTGGGCGATGCACTGACAAGAACATCCGATCCAGAGTACGTGATAAAAGACTGTCACAATCACTTGGCACGACGCCACCACGACAATGGGACGCTCACCGCTTCTGTTGTTACAGGTTGATTACTTGGAAAACCCCAGTGGCATTAGGTGTGATGATTGCTGTTTAATAGCGGTGTCGTGCCCAACTGAGTTCTGTGACAATGTAAAGCATGTGCTAAACTGCTTCCTGCAACTTCATGCTTATATCTGTGTCTCGTTAAAACTTTTGCTATCAGGGAATGTCGAACTCAACCCTGGACCTCAAGATTCTGTATTAGACATTGTGTGCAGGATAGTACTGGCCAAGCTGCATTTTTAGAACTAAAACAGATAAAGGAGAGACAGGTTGTCACTGGCATTGAGGTTAAAAGCCTTAAAATAAAGTCGCGTCTCTTGAATCTGCTACTAGTTCATATAAGGCTTACGGAACAGACACACCTGAGTCTATCCTGTTAATCTCACTCCAGTTAAAATCAATAACTGCCAGATACGAGGACGCTGAAAACAGACAGCGCAAGTCAAACTTACTCTTTCTTTGGCATCACTGATGAAGCGAGTGAAGACTGGACTAATTCAGAGCAAAAGGTCATTCAATTTTGTGCTGAAAGGTTACACTTTACTTTTTCAAGTGACCAGTTTGAGCGAGTGCATAGAATTGGCCGGCTCACTCAGGACAAATGCAGGCCACTAATTGCTAAGCTTTTCACATTCAAGGAAAAACAAAACATTTTTGCATCCACAAAGAAGCTAAAAGGTTTCCATTTTTCTATTCGTGAGGATTTTGCGCCGAGCACTCGGTTGGCAAGAAAAAGCTTCTGGAATATGCATGAGCGCAAGAAAAACCCCGCAAACTGCCCTTTGACAAAATGCGCATTATAACAAGCAATATATCTACGATGTTGAAACTGACACCGTTGTTCTGTGTAGCACAAAGCTAAATAAAAGTACTGGTCCACATGCTCCTAAACCGCCCCTTCGTACAGATGTATCGCACTCGCTATCAAGAGCGTACACTAACATACGTAGCATTCTAAATAAGCGTGAAATATTCCGCTCATTTATAGAAGACAGATATCCCGATATTATAGCTCTTACGGAAACATGGTTGCACCATGTTGTCTCTGACGGTAAAATATTCCCGGAGGGTGACTTGTTCAATATTTATCGGCATGATCACATTGATAGAAGGGGCGGTAATGTCTTGCTTGAAATAAATAAAATTACTTCGTCTTATGAAGGCGATACTTCATCTTCACTTCAGATTGTCTGAGCTGCCTGTCAAACTACCTGTGGAAACTTACTACTTGGTGTGTGTTATCGACCCCCTGAAATGCGCCCTTCATTTATTGATAATCTACGTGAAAGCATTAATGCTGCTATGAAGGAATGCTCAACTACGAATGTTTATCTGCTCGGTGACTTTAATTTGTTCCAAATTGATTGGTCATGCTTGGCATCACCGCGCAGGCAGGCAGCTGATTTCATTCACTTGACTTCGTACTTCAATCATTTTCAAGTCATCGATAATGCTTCACGTGACACTAGTTTTTTTTTTCGATTTGATGCTGACTACAGCACCTGAAACCGTAAGCGTAATGTTAATTTCTGATAAATTTAGTGACTATAAGATGCTCCAAATAACTCTCCGGCTTCCCTTCTTGTTCACGATTACAAAAAGGTTCACGATTACAACAAGGCTAAATACGTCTTCATTATCACCGAACAAAATATTTTTAACTGACTCACTTCTGCCAGCTTTTCCCAAACTCTCCGTTAATGAAAACTAGACACTATATAAAAAGTTTGCTGGGTCTTGTGGACAAGTATATTCCTTTCGTTTCGCCAAACAACGACAAGAATAAACTATTGTTCAATAAAAATCTCCGGAAACTTCGTAATAAGAAAACGAGTCTCTACTGTCATGCAAAAAACAGAGCCAGTGACCTGTTCCTTCTCTCCTGAAATCTAATCCGCGAAAATTTTGGCTAACAATTACACCTAATCTCGGTTTCAATATTTCATTACCAGACGACACACAACCTCTTACAGACGCGGAATTCTCTTCAGCATTCAATACTTTTTTTGCTTCTGTTTTTACAAGGGAAGACCATTCCGATATCCCAGTGGGTCCGAAACACAACTACCCACTTATCGCACCTATATATATCTCAGTTCCTTGCCTCATTAACAAACTTAATAAAACATCTGCGTGTGGTATCAACGATATTAACACTAAGCTATGAAAAACACAGTATCTATGTCAAGTGTAATTCTGTACCATATCTTTAAGCAGTTCTTATCCTCTGGAGTATTTCCCGTAGAGTGAAAGATCGCTAAAGTCATCCCCATTTTCAAAACCAGAGACAAACGTCGGCCTGAAAACTATCGTCCAATATTGCTAACATCGGTATCATGTAAGCTACTTGAACGCATATTTGCCTCGCACATTTACACCCATCTCGAAAAAATATGACTTCTTTTTTTTCAGAAACAGCACGGCTTCTGAAAACGTTTTTCCTGCGAAGTACAGTTACTCGAATTCACCACCGAACTACACTACAACATGATCAACATCAAACAAACAGAAGCCAATTTTTTAGAAGTTCGCTTTGGCTTTCGATCGCGTTGCACATTGTCGTCTCATTTCCAAATTATCTAATTTAGGTATAGACTCACTGACCCTTTCCTGGCTTAGAAACTTTTTGTCACTTCGTCATCAGTTTACGGTTGTCATTCTTCCATTACTGAGGTCACGTCCGGTGTTCCACAGGGAATGATTTTATTGATATGTGGGGTTTAACGTCTCAAAAACACCACATGATTATGAGAGACGGCGTAGTGGAGGGCTCCGGAAATTTAGACCACCTGGGGTTCTTTAACGTGCACCCAAATCGGAGCACACGGGCCTACAACATTTCCGCCTTCATTGGAAATGCAGCTGCCGCAGCCGGGATTCAATCCCGCGACCTGCGGGTCAGCAGCCGAGTACCTTAGCCACTAGACCCTCGCGGTGGGGCGTTCCACAGGGGAGCGTTCTCGGGCCTTTACTTTTCCTAATAATAATTAAGGACTTACCTTCTGGCATTTCTTCTGGCATACGACCATTTGCCGACGCTTGTGTTGTTTACAGAGCAATCAATTCCACTAACGATCATATTATTCTGCAACATGACTGTCACATTATTACCGAAAGGTGCACCGAATGGATGTCTCTGAACCCTTCTATAAGTGTAAAACTATATCGCTCTCACGCAAGCGTTATAGTTCCATATTTGCATACAACATAAATATTACGCCATTGTCATCTACCACTAACTATAAATACCTAGGCGTGAGCCTCACAACTAACCTTTCTTGGTCTCTGCACATTAAGAATATTTGCGCTATTGCATCGAAAACGTTTTGCTTTTTGAGGCACAACTTGTGAAATTCAACTACCGACGTTCGTAAGTCAGCTTACTTGGCGTCTGTACGCCTTAAAATAGAATTTGCACGTGCTATATGGTCCCCGTACCAAGATTATCTAATAACCACGCTTGAACGCATACAGAATAGAGCTGCCCGGTATATCACTCAGAATTTCGATCGTTGCGCCAGCATAACACAGATTAAGCGCAATATTTCTTTACGGCACCTAGATCTCCGTCGCAACATTGCTTTGATTTGTCTGCTTCTTAAGTATGTCCATTATGATAAGCCTCGTATATTACCACTCGGAACGCCCACACGGACGTCCTCCAGACTACATAATCATCTTAGTTTCAAGCGCATTTTTGGTAAAACGACTGCTTTCAATATATCAGCTGTACCTTGATGCCCTAACTTACTAGAATAATCTTCCTGATGAAATTGCTTCGATAAGCGACCATAAAATATTTCGTGACCGTCTCAACGCACTTTTTACTTATACTGTCTTGATTTTTTGTTGTTCTGCTTGTTTACCATGTTTTACTGCTCTGCTTGTTCCCTGTTGTTTTTTTTATAGTACAGTTGCTTTAAATGTATTTTCGAGTGGTTTATACTGTATTTCACCTGTTATTGTATCATTCCCCCTTACTCAATACCCTACAGTGTCTGTAAGGTTTCTTCCAAATAAATAATTAAATAAATAAAAAATATTCGAAGAATACTAACATCACCTTAATACATAAAAAAAGGAGATTACAAGGACTTGAAGAATTACACGCCGATCATCTTGCTCTTCATTGTATACAAGCTATTTAAAAGGTGATCGCTAACAAAAATAAGACAGCATTAGTGCTGTAACCCATTGAACGACGCGACCCAAGCTCTCAAGTGCGCATGTGCACAATCTTATCCCCTTTCCCTCTCCCCCTTACTTTCCTATATATATTCACGAGTGTGAATAAAACTGGCTGTTCTTTTCTGTTGGCATGGTCCGACTGTCACGTTTACTGCTGGAGCGGCGTGGCCGCCTCCCAACTAACAGTGGCGACGAGAATACCCACCGATACGTGTAAGCCGGGCGCCAGCGGCGAGACCAAGACGAAGACGCCCATCAGCACGCCCGCAGCCATGGCCCTCAAGCTTCCGGATTTTGCAGAGGAGACAGATAAGTCGCAAGCGTATCTCGTTAAGATTGACGCCTACTTCGAGGCGAACGAAGTTACGGACGACGCGAAGAAAAGGGCCTTGTTGGTGGCTGCGTTAGGATCGAGGACCGTTGAAATCCTTTGCGGCAGAATCGCACCGCGAAAACCAAGCTCGCTGAGTTACGAAGAAGTTGTTTCAACCTTGAACGAGCACTATGATCCGTCCCCTAACGAGATATCAGAAAGGTTCAAGTTCTTTCACCGAAACCAACAAGAAGGGGAGTCCGTGCAGGCGTTTATCGTCGAGATTCGCAAGCTAGCGCATAACTGCAACTTCTCTTCAATGTTGGAGCGAATGCTGAGGGACCGCATCGTTTGTGGAGTGCGCTCGAAAAACCTGCAGAAACAACTATTAGCCAAAAAGGACTTGACGCTGGCAGAAGCGGAAGCACTAGCTCTAGCAGCCGAAAGCGCGGAGTTAGGGTCGCAACAGATGACCGGGCAAGGTGACGCCGTTGGGGTGTTCAACGTGCAGCGTAGCAGGCAACCCGAAATCAGCAGGAGCGAACAGAGCAGCTTATCGCAGCACTGCAGCTGCTGTGGCAAACAGGGACATCAAGCCAGGGAATGCTCATTACGACGGCGCAGGTGCTACAAATGTGGGCGACAAGGTCACTTGGCGCGAGTATGCTCCCGGACAGCCACCACCAACAGAACCTTCGCGATAACAGTGTTCAGCGGAAAGTGAAGATAACGATTGTAACGCACTACAAATATGGTCAGTGAAGGGTAATGGAAGCCTGGTTCCGCCCCTACACAAGCAGGTTACATGGAACGGAGTGCCACTGAATATGATAATCGACACAGGTTCACCTGTCTGCGTAGTGCCTAAAGCGATATACGAAGCCTATCGTCATAAGTGGCCACCGCTTTGTAAAGCTGCATTAACTCTGTCATGCTATCTTGGGAAGATACCAGTGCGGGGCATTGTCAAAATGCAAGCTTCCTACAAGTCTGCAACAGTTGACTGCGATCTCGTTGTGTTAGACTGCGAAGGTCCTAGCCTTTGCGGCCGTGACCTGTTACAGATGCTCGAGACACAAGGGGCACCGCTTCTTCACATCGCGTCACTCTCATCGGACGGGAAGCTGGAGAGTCGGACAGCGGCACCCGTGCTGGAACAGTACGCAGACCTTTTTGCGGAGGGCCTGGGAGCCATCAAGGGACCACCAGCACGGCTTCATATAAAGGACGGAGCAACCCCAAGGTTCTGTAAGGCAAGAAAAATTCCATTTTCTTTGCTAGACAAAGTGTCCGCCGAGCTAGATCGACTCGTGGCCGAAGGCATTATTACGCCAGTTTCCTATTCAGAATGGGCGACCCCGGTGGTGCCAGTGCTGAAACGTGACGGAACAGTCCGCATCTGTGGCGATTTCAAAGTTACTCTAAACCCAGTATGTGAAATGGAAAGTTATCCTCTACCCGTAGTGGACGACATTTTCGCTACGCTTCGTGGAGGGCAGCAGTTCAGTATCTTGGATCTACGTGATGCCTACAACCAAATTCTTCTAGACGAAGATTCGCGCAAGTTAGCGGTTATAAACACTCACAAGGGCCTCTTTTGTTATAACAGGCTACCGTTTGGGATAGCCTCGGCCCCTGCGATTTTTCAACGAACAATTGAGCAGGTGCTGCAAGGCCTCCCAGGGGTTCAAGCGTACTTAGACGACGTCCTGATAGCAGATGCGAACGATAAGCCAACTGCGAACCTGCAAGCAGTCTTGCAGCGGTTCAGGGAGTACGGCGTGAAGCTCCGCGCGGACAAGTGCCGAATAGGTGAGGAGTCAGTTACGTATCTAGGACACAGAATTGACGCGGCAGGGTTGCACCCGTCAGACAAGAACATCGAAGCAATTAAGCTGGCACCGACTCCTCACAATGTCACGGAATTGCGGTCTTTTTTGGGCATGCTAACTTTCTACAATAAATTCTTGCCTAATCTGTCCACGCTCCTGAGTCCCCTATACCTTCTTCTGGAAAAGAAATCGAAATGGTCTTGGGATGAGCGCGAAAACGATGCCTTCCGAAAAGCAAAAGCCGTTTTGTGTTCCGCGCCTGTGTTAACTCACTTCGATCCCGCACGAGAGCTATTTCTGGAGTGCGACGCGTCACCCTACGGTGTGGGAGCGGCACTATTCCACCGAATTGAAGGACAGTATCAGCCCCTTGTTTTTCGATCCAGGACGCTTACTGCCGCAGAAAAGAATTATGCACAGATTGAACGTGAGGCGTTGGCTCTGGTTTATGGCGTCACGCGATTCCGAGATTATCTGCTGGGCAGACAGTTCACGCTTCTAACCGACCATCAACCACTGTTGGGTCTCCTAAGAGCGGATCGTCAGACGCCGGCTATGGCCGCTGCGCGCATTCAGCGTTGGGCCATCATACTTGGTGCCTACCGTTATCGGTTGCAACATCGACCGGGTAAACTCATGTGCAATGCTGATGCTCTTAGCCGTCTACCCCAACCGTTCCAGGAAGAAGTGGACCAGGAGGACGAAGCTCAAGTTCTGACCCTGGACCAGTGGGATCAGCCGGCCCTGCCATGGAAGGAACTCCAGGCACTCGCCGTCGCGGATGAGGTACTTTTCCAGGTACGCAAGTATACCCGGGAAGGTTGGCCGAAAAAACTCGACACGGAAACTACAGAAATCGCCGATTTTTACAAAAGGCGGCATGAGCTGTCTGTTAGTGAAGAACTTCTTTACTGGGGCCATCGCTTTGTAGTGCCGACAGCAGCACGCGGGAAGTTGCTAGGGCTACTGCATGAAGCCCACCAAGGAATTTCCACCATGAAGGCGAAGGCCAGATCGTTATTTTGGTGGCCCGGCGTAGAGCAAGACATCGAGCGCGTTGCGGCGACATGCCAAAACTGTGTGCAAGCGTTGCCGATGGCTCAGGCAAAAGAACCAGTAAATTGGCCCGAGACGCACGAAAGGTGGTCGCGGCTACATGTGGACTATGCGGGACCAGTAAAAGGGAAAATGTTACTCATCGTTGTCGACGCGCACACCAAGTGGATTGAGGCGCTTCCCGTGTCGCAGGCCAACTCGCATAGCACAGTCGAGGCCCTCAGAACGATATTTAGCCGTTTTGGTATACCGCGCACGGTGGTTTCTGACAACGGGACGCCATTCACGGCACGAGAGTTCGAGCAGTTCATGGAGCGCAATGGCATTGCGCATATTCGAACACCTCCCTATCACCCCCAGAGTAATGGACTAGCAGAGCGAGCCGTGCGCACTATCAAAGATGGCTTGAAGAAGATAGGCGGCACTTGCCTCCTCACCTCACTGGCACGTGTATTGTGCAATTATCGGAACGCACCACACCAGGAGGGTCCTTCTCCCTCAGAGAGGCTATTAGGATACCGTCTGCGCACAAGAATGGAGATGTCTTTTCCTTCCAGAGTCTATCCTGCCAAAGCTGCGAGTGACCCAGGCTGGAATTTCGCACCGGGAGACTACGTGTACGTGCGAAATTACGGCGCCGGAGACAAGTGGTTCCCAGGCACAGTGGAGGCCACGCGTGGCACTCGCCTCCTGGAGGTAAAGACTGTGGATGGCCTTGTCCGCCGCCACGTGGATCAAGTTCGCAAGCGGAGCCCAGATGAAACGCCAGCAGCCGACGACATGTCGAGGCCATCTACACCGGTTTCCCCAGGGCCGGTACGACTAGAAACAACGGCGCCGGCTACCTCTCAGAGTACCCCAGAATCGCAACCATACGTACTACGTCGCTCCACACGAGCCAAGAAACCGGTCGTGCGTTTTGGCTACTAAGGGGGAAGAAATGCTGTAACCCATTGAACGATGCGACCCAAGCTCTCAAGTGCGCATGTGCACAATCTTATCCCCTTTCCCTCTCCCCCTTACTTTCCTATATATATATTCACGAGTGTGAATAAAACTGGCTGTTCTTTTCTGTTGGCATGGTCCGACTGTCACGTTTACTGCTGGAGCGGCGTGGCCGCCTCCCAACTAACAATTAGAATTCAGTCAAACAAAAGAACAAGCTGGATTTTGAACAGGCTACTCAACAATCGACCACATTCACACTATAAATCAGGTATTAGAAAAATGCTCAGAATAAAACTAACCACTACACATAGCCTTCATAGATTACGAGAAGGCGTTTGATTCAGTAGAAATATCAGCAGTCAGGCGGACACTGCAGAATCGGGGTGTCCACGAAGATATAAACATCCTGGAAGAAATCTACAGGGGATCAACTGCTGCCATATTGCTTCCTAAAGAAAGCAACAAAGCACCAATCAAGATGGGCGTATAAGGCAGGGGTATACAATCTCACCAATGCTATTTACCACGTGTTTGCTGGAGGTTTTCAGAGGCCTAGGGTGGGCAGAGTTAGGGATAAGCGTTAACTAAGAGTACCTTTTTAACCTGTGCTTCGCGATGACATTGCACTGCTGAGTAACTCAGGCGACCAATTGCAACTCGTGATTACGCAGTTATACAAGGAGAGCAGAAAGGTAGGTTTTAAAATTAATCTGCAGAGAACGAAAGTAATGTACAACAACCTCGGAAGATAACAGCGCTTCAAGATAGCTAATAGTGCACCTGAAGTTATAAACTTCATGTGCACTATTACTTAAGACAAGTGATAACCACGAAGCCGAACCACGAGACTGAAGTAACTAGAAGAATAAGAATGGGGTGGAGCACAGTTGGCAAGTATTCACAAATCATGAATGGTAGACTGCCACTATCCCCAAAGAAGAAGGTATATAACAGCTGCATCTTGCCTGTACTTATACTACGGACCAGAAACCTGGAGCATTACCAAGAGACTTCAACTTAAATTGAGGACGATGCAGCAAGCAATGAAAAAGCAAAATGATAAGTGGGACCCTAAGTGACAAGAAGAGACCAGGGTGTATCGGGGTACAAACGGGCGTTCAGGACATCTTGGCTGAAATTAAGAAGAATAAATGGACATAGGCCGGGCTTGTAGCGCGTAGGCACGATAACCGCTGGTCATTAAGGGTTACTGACTGGGTTCCCAGAGAAGGCTAACAGGTCAGGGGGAGACAGAAAGTAGGTGGGCAAATGAGATTAAGAATTTTGCGGATATAAAATGGCAGCAGCAACCACAGGACTGAGTTTACTGGCAGAACATGGGAGAGGCCTCTGTCCAGCAGTGGACGTAGTCAGGATGATGATGATGATGTGAGCATAATTTCTCAGCCTCCAATAGCATTTTAATAATAATTTATTGTTGCTGGTGTTATTGAGCATGCTTTTTATCCGGTCAGTTTGCTAACATCGCGATCAGTTATTTCAAATTTAGCCGTACGCCACTGCTACATCTCAATGGTAGGTAGCGTCATGAAACAAATAATAATAAGGCAGCATCTCCCTAGTGGAGCCAATCTTGAAAAAAATACAAAGTTGGGCCACGTTCCATGTTTCTTTTTCATTTTTACTTCATCTTTTTCAGTTTTTCTCAGTGTTCTTTTTCTCTTCATTTATCATTATTTCTACTTTTTTCTACTGTTCCTTTGTTTCTCGCTTGCTTTCTTTTCCGATTCCTATATGTGGTTAGTGTTGCCATTTTTCTTTATAGCCATAGTAGTACTGTTCACACAATGATAATAAATGATGATGTCAAATCCTCATCAATTAGCTAGACGATAAGATGAAGACGCGTTATTATCTTCATCAAGGTGCTTAAAGAACAAGAGGCCGAAGACTTCTTTGGCGTGAGAGCCCACTCAATATGCTACAGCTGGCTGTGCTATATATATATATGCTTTTGCCTGCACTACGCCAAGCGACGACGACAGCGCACGACAGCTCCGCACTTTAAAGCTCCCGCACCAGTCTTGTGCTCGTTACCGTGCCCCTTGGCACTAATATGCACTTGCACAGATTCAATATAACATCGGTCAGTTCAAACGCCTTGATTTGGAGCACTACATTTCTTCTACGAATCGTCGAATGCCAGTATGCGCCATCAAGATCAAATCCTATTCCTCCATTCAAGTGCTCTCACTTCTACGAGCACAATTACGTCCATTGCTTGTAGATGGCCCATTACGACCTTTTACAAGCACAATTATGTCCATTGTTTGAAACAGCCTCAGCTATAGTATATTTCGGATGGTTCTTTAATATTCTTACTAGCCGCTAGTGCAAGCTTGTTTTATACGGCCACCTGCATTTATTATCCAAAACAGTGTGAAGCGTGTTATAATTATTGGGTGCATAATTTCATGCCCACATGCTGGAGCAGCTGTGAATCTGTACCGCAAGCTCGTATGAAGATATCAAAGAACGTGAATAAGGAGCCAGAACACGGAGCCTGGTCTCCGCAACGTCACTCTAACCTGTCTGGTAACGGACTGGTAAATAGTGTCCCACATCGATACTCAGCGAATTCGCCACATATGTATGTATGTATGTATGTATGTATGTATGTATGTATGTATGTATGTATGTATGTATGTATGTATGTATGTATCTGTGTGTGCGTGTGTGTGTCTGTGTGTCTCTCTCGGTGCGTGCGCGTGTGTGTCTGTGTGTCTCTCTCGGTGCGTGCGCGTGTGTGTCTGTGTGTCTCTCTCGGTGCGTGCGCGTGTGTGTCTGTGTGTATCTCTCGGTGCGTGCGCGTGTGTGTCTGTGTGTCTCTCTCGGTGCGTGCGCGTGTGTGTCTGTGTGTCTCTCTCGGTGCGTGCGCGTGTGTGTCTGTGTGTCTCTCTCGGTGCGTGCGCGTGTGTGTCTGTGTGTCTCTCTCGGTGTGTGCGCGTGTGTGTCTGTGTGTCTCTCTCGGTGCGTGCGCGTGTGTGTCTGTGTGTCTCTCTCGGTGCGTGCGCGTGTGTGTCTGTGTGTCTCTCTCGGTGCGTGCGCGTGTGTGTCTGTGTGTCTCTCTCGGTGCGTGCGCGTGTGTGTCTGTGTGTCTCTCTCGGTGCGTGCGCGTGTGTGTCTGTGTGTCTCTCTCGGTGCGTGCGCGTGTGTGTCTGTGTGTCTCTCTCGGTGCGTGCGCGTGTGTGTCTGTGTGTCTCTCTCGGTGTGTGCGCGTGTGTGTCTGTGTGTCTCTCTCGGTGCGTGCGCGTGTGTGTCTGTGTGTCTCTCTCGGTGTGTGCGCGTGTGTGTCTGTGTGTCTCTCTCGGTGTGTGCGCGTGTGTGTCTGTGTGTCTCTCTCGGTGCGTGCGCGTGTGTGTCTGTGTGTCTCTCTCGGTGTGTGCGCGTGTGTGTCTGTGTGTCTCTCTCGGTGTGTGCGCGTGTGTGTCTGTGTGTCTCTCTCGGTGTGTGCGCGTGTGTGTCTGTGTGTCTCTCTCGGTGCGTGCGCGTGTGTGTCTGTGTGTCTCTCTCGGTGCGTGCGCGTGTGTGTCTGTGTGTCTCTCTCGGTGCGTGCGCGTGTGTGTCTGTGTGTCTCTCTCGGTGCGTGCGCGTGTGTGTCTGTGTGTCTCTCTCGGTGCGTGCGCGTGTGTGTCTGTGTGTCTCTCTCGGTGCGTGCGCGTGTGTGTCTGTGTGTCTCTCTCGGTGTGTGCGCGTGTGTGTCTGTGTGTCTCTCTCGGTGCGTGCGCGTGTGTGTCTGTGTGTCTCTCTCGGTGTGTGCGCGTGTGTGTCTGTGTGTCTCTCTCGGTGCGTGCGCGTGTGTGTCTGTGTGCCTCTCTCGGTGCGTGCGCGTGTGTGTCTGTGTGTCTCTCTCGGTGCGTGCGCGTGTGTGTCTGTGTGTCTCTCTCGGTGCGTGCGCGTGTGTGTCTGTGTGTCTCTCTCGGTGCGTGCGCGTGTGTGTCTGTGTGTCTCTCTCGGTGCGTGCGCGTGTGTGTCTGTGTGTCTCTCTCGGTGCGTGCGCGTGTGTGTCTGTGTGTCTCTCTCGGTGCGTGCGCGTGTGTGTCTGTGTGTCTCTCTCGGTGTGTGCGCGTGTGTGTCTGTGTGTCTCTCTCGGTGTGTGCGCGTGTGTGTCTGTGTGTCTCTCTCGGTGCGTGCGCGTGTGTGTCTGTGTGTCTCTCTCGGTGCGTGCGCGTGTGTGTCTGTGTGTCTCTCTCGGTGCGTGCGCGTGTTTGCGTGCGTGCGCGTGCGTGCGTGCGCGCATGTTGCGTGCGTGTGTGTGTGTGTGTGTGTGTGTGTGTGTGTGTGTGTGTGTGTGTGTGTGTGTGTGTGTGTGTGTGTGTGTGTGTGTGTGTGTGTGTGTGTGTGTGTGTGTGTGTGTGTGTGTGTGTTACTGCGGCATTTCAAAAAGCAATCTGCTGGTCGAAAAAAACGCAGAAATATGGTGGTGACATCTTGTGATGCAGAAACCAAAGCCTTTTTCCTGGAGAAAGAGGTGTCTTGTTTCGACAGTGCCAACCAACAACGCTAATAAGTACTTTGTTCCTAAATTAGGCAGATTTAGTTGCGCGTGTGCAGCAGCCGTACGCTGTGTCCGTGCGGCTGCTGTGGCTGCGCAACTAAATCTCCCTATTGAGAGGAGATTCGGTGAAAGTGTATATTATCATACACGTTTTGCCGTCGTAACGACGAACAAGTACGAATGAATTCGTATCAAAGTTGGTGACTTCGCTTATACGCTAGCCATGCTAACCATTCAAGCACAGCGCATCTGGCAGTGTCCCGTGTGTTCAAGCGGGAGGCTCCCAGACGCCCTGTGTTCAGAGGCAGTTTTGCAGCTGCTGTGGACAATCGCTTCTACCTTGGTAACAGACCTCAATGAAGTTGCTCTCTTCTCCTTTCTCTCGCGTGATCATAGAGAGTTGTGGCGAGCTTTAGACTGGATGAAGCCTATACGCACCTCTACATCGCTGCAAGAGCCCCAGAATGCCAATGGCGCCTACCGCTGTTTACACACGTGGAATAGGTCTATACGTATGGGTAGCATTTAATGCTTTTTTCATATTGGGTCGTCGTCGTCATCATTTCATCTTGTTCGTTCCGTTGCTTTTTTAAAGAACATGGCACCTGCTCGTAGCGAAGTATCGTCGAATAAAAATCAGCACAAATTTTAATATTACGTCATGATCATTCGAAAATTTCACTTTTCGAAAAGTTTTTTGAAGCGATTACTAGTACCTTGGATGTCCGGAAGCCCCTGTGACTCTTCCGGTGGCTCTTCGGCCCACATAGATATGCTTAAGTGGATAACAAAATGAGAAACGGATATTTCTATTCATGAGTTCCTTAGTAATATCCCACTAATGTTTGAGGCCACCTTATTAACTTAACTGATCATTAGATGCCTTACCGTGGCCGAGTTGTCATCATGAAGATATCTGTGGACTCTTTCATTCCTGCGAAATAGTGACCGTTCTATATTAACTGTGTGGTACTTTTGGTATTAATGCGATAGCGTTAAAGAGCTTGTTCGGCAGAAATTCCAGCGTGGGCGTCATTATTTCTGGGCAAAAAAATCATCATGTTCGTGAACTGGAAAACGAGAAAGATGCAAATACAACTAATAATAAAAAGTTCCGGGTCTGAGTGAGGATCAAACCCAGGCTGTTGGCGTGGCAAGCAGGAGTTCTACCACGCAGCCACACATCTACTTAGAAATGCAGTGAAATTGACACTCATGTCCTTCCTCTATGTAGGCTTAAATATACAACATGTAATATCGTAGTATATTTGCGTGGTATACAAGTTATTGGGTGTCAAAACATGCGTTTATCATAACGCCTTCTCGGTATAAAGCAGTTCGGATCCCGGCTACGGCGGCTGCATTTCCGATGGAGGCGGAAATGTTGTAGGCCCGTCAGCTCAGATTTGGGTCCACGTCAAAGAACCCCAGGTGGTCGAAATTTCCGGAGTTCTCCACTGCGGCGTCTCTCATATTCATATGGTGGTTTTGAGACGTTAAACCCCAAATATCAACCAATCAATCAATCTCGGTATAAAGCCAGCCACCCATTTCAGATTGCAAAGAGGTTAATGCGGGTATACCATTAAGGCCACGTAGTGGGTGCTTAGCAAGGTCGAAAACATTGTACGTACATTCATAATTTTTCGTAGTTTAAAACATGCTATCCATTACACAAAATGCAGCCATATGCGAAAACTTCGCTAACTGAAGCCACTTTCAACTCTATATATTTCATTTAAATAAACCATAATTTAAACTTCTCTAGTGATATCATACAATAAAAAGTATGCACTATGTGGTTGAACGGCACCCTAGGAACAGGGTATCGCTATTGCGTTCAACTCTTAGAGGCGAAGCTTAACAGTCCCTCAATTTTGAGGCACGTATACAGAGATATTCTTTGAGCGCTTGTGTGAATGTGTTCATATATTTTCTTGCATATATTATTCAATATTCTACCTTTCTATTCATCCGTGTGTAACAGATTGGTGACTTTGGATCTACCACCCCACCGCGGTGGTCTAGTGGCTAAAGTACTCGGTTGCTGACCAGCAGGTAGTGGGATCTAATCCCGGCTGTAGCGGCTGCATTTTCAGTGGATGTGGAAATGCTATTGGCGCATGTGCTCAGATTTGGGTGCACGTTAAGAACCGCGGATGGTCGAAATTTTGGGAGCCCTCCACTAAGGCGTCTCTCATACTCATATGGTGGTTTTGGGACGTTAAACCCCACATGTCAAGTTTGGAACTATTGGTTCTGATGCCACCTATCTTCTTTGTATACAGTGCTCACGGAATGAAACAGGGCATCATAATTTTTGGTTTAAGCGGTGTGTGCCACAGAGCTAAATAGCTCACGGTCGCGGCAGCGAATACAGTCACTAAACGTGATGTTAGCTCTCGTGTAGCCGTACTACCTAATATTTTGTCGGTGCGGTATTAACTGAAGGAGATGGAAACGACAGCATGTTCATTACTCATTCCAGTACGTCAAGTGCGCCCTAAATCGTCCCGTTTCAGTCTGTCAATACTGTACGCCTAGGAAAGAGAAAGTGAGATGAAGATGCCTCCCAATGAATTTCGCCAAGACATTGTACCAAAAATAAGAACCACGTTAATGATTATTGTTTTGAGAAAATGACATGTTCTGAAGGGCGTATCATCCTTTATTGTTTTAGTGGAGAACAAACCTCTTTTTTATGTTTTTTTTTAATTGATGTACGCCTTCATTACTATTTTCACCTGAACTGAGGTAAAACCACGGTGGCATTCGCGAGAAAAGGTCTCCAATGAGAATACTCCTTGTGATGAAGTCAGTAGGCATAATGGGGAAGAGATATAACCTTCGAATTTTGATGAAGTCAGTAGGCATAATGGGGAAGAGATATAACCTTCGAATTTTCTTGAAGTATCGGGAAGTTAACGACAATTCATAGTACTTCAGAGTGAGGTGCTAGAGAAACGGGGGCGCCGAACCCAGCGGCCTGGGAATCGTCCCCAGCGTTCAATGGAGGGGTTGACGGGAACAAAGGCAGCCGGCCACAGCGCCACACCATAGAAACGTCGCCCATGGGGAGAAAGACCGGCGGCATCGGGGCGGATCGGCGCTTGTTCTGCAAACAAAGTTGGTTCCCGTTCGGGACACGGCGCGAGACTGCCGTAACGTCCCTCGTAGCCGGCGTGCGCCCGAGAACATCACATGTTGAATAGGGAAAAAGGGAAGCGGCGAGGGCGCCGGCGCGGATAGGGAGAGAAGTCCCGACGATGCAAAAAGACGCAAAGCGATCATCCGTGACGCGTGCAGATTCTCCCTAGTGCGCAGGCGCAGTGCGCCGCCCCCTCGCCCGCAGGGCCGCGGTGGCAGCACCGGCGGCGGGATCGGGCTCCTTCTTCCTGGCAACCATGGGGTAGTTGTTGCGCTCGCGACCCGTCGGCTGGCCGGGGAAAAATGAAGAGCGATAGTTTGTAGCCAGAGCGCGCGCTTCCCAACGAGGAAGAAAACGAAGCTACCGATCGCGCTCTAGCTGGATAAGGTAACGAACAAGATGCCACGTTCCTTCCTGGTCAAGAAAGTCAAGTACCCGGTGGCCAACCACCATGCCGGCGGTCCCCGCTGGTACCGGCAGCCGTCCAGTCCAACGGAGGCGGCGCCGGTGCCGAGCCCGCAGCCCAGCTCGCCCAGCCGCGCCGTCGCCCTGCCAGCCTACGGTGAGTCGTGCCGTTGGTGTGCGCGCCGCGGCGCTAAAGCCACGGCGCCACAAGTGCATGGGCCCGCCCTGGGTCGCGTGTCCGCGCCGAATTATGCCCCGCTCGATAGGCGCCCCCGGTGCTCGTAGACGCGCAGCAGGAATAGGCGCAACAGGTCCACGGTTCCTCGCGACACAGCGGCGATCAGCTGACGTAGTCTCGCGCGTACACTAAACACACCCAGAGACGTCGCCACCACGCGCTCTTGCCACGCGCTTGGCCGCCCAACAGTTCTTGGTTGTGGTTTCATTTCCTCTTGACATCCACTGTAACGGGAACGATATGTCGATACAAGTCTTCTCACTAACCGAAAGTGACCTCGACGCGCTTCGGGATGCCTGTGCATCAAGTTTCTGAATGAAGCGGGGCAAGCAGATAACGTACACTAGTGCTGTAGTCGTGCCTATTGCAGGTGTGTTTAGTCCACGAAACTAGTTGTTCAGAGTTGCGGTATCATAATGCTTACGCTTACTACTTAGTGCATTGCTTAAGCTATTGCCACCTTATAGACCCAGCTTATAATCTTGTGCTGCTAAGATTTATGCAGTGTGATGGACATTTTTTCACCCTGTGTTGCGTTTTGCGGTATAACAGATGTCATACGAAACCAGCAGCACACTCGTCCGCGGCAGTTTCGGATATGCGCTGGCGATTTGCAAATACATTTTCCACACTATCTCTTCAGAAGATTTCATCAAGTGGTACGCGGTAACCAAACCACATTCAAGACGTAGGCAAATCCAATCTTATGTGTGACTCTCCCGTGCATTAAGACACTCAGAGAGCCTTCTTTATCGAATTTCGAAATACATTCAGCAGTACGAGCTTCAATCTGAATCAGGCAGCCCGAACGTTGCAACAGAAGCAATCACTTCGCTTTGTAACTTATCTTTGTCTAGCTACCGAGTCTTTCTATTTCTTTGTTTCTTCGCATCATAAATGATTCCAGGGTCAAGTAGCCGCGAGGTAAGTGGGTGGTGACTTATCTGCGATTAAATATTGTGTTTTTTTATGTCTTGCATTCTTAATGTGTGTTGAGTAAAGGCGCTTGCCTCATGGCGCTGCAGTCGTTTGCGACGAGAAAACCTGATTTCTGGTCGAAAGCGACTAGCATAAGCGAGAGGACCATTGGAGTTTCTCAAAGGGAAAGAAAGGTGGGAGTGGTTGTGATCATGTTATATTCTAGCACTCCTCAGAAGCCATTACTAACAGCTTAATTCAGATATTGTTGATGCCCAGCAGGGCTAGTTCTTCTGGGTGTACGTTATTCCTTTCGTGATGCAGTATCGTGATGCAGCATCCATATTTCTAAAATATAATACAGGAGATAACTCAGAATTTATCTGATAAAGGAATTCAGTCCACGTATGTGGTGATCTCCGCTACGGCGTTTCAAACATGCGTATCAACCGTTTACAGAAAACAAGTGAGATCGCAGGACTTTAAAACGTCTACTATTTAACATATCTTTCCCTGTATATTTTCCTTCACACAAACAAGCTCAATATTCTTCGAAGACATCTAAAACAACAGCCTTGAATCGGTATAAAGATAAAGAAGTCATTGCAGTTTCATATCAAATTGAAATTTCTTCCTCATGGAAACACTCGTTGAAATCATGGTCAGGATCATCACCAAAGCTTATTTCACTAAACATACACGCGGTCATTGGTTTAGGTACGGCTGTTGCGCGTCGCTCACTGAGATAAGAGTCGCCCTGCGAAACTTTTCTGAATCTCGTCTCACATACGGGTGCCAGAGGTGGCTCCAATGACGGTTTTTCCTAAATAAAGACGCATAGAAAACATGGTATGGCATCAGAATCTAGTCACGTTCGGCTTTCTTCTAGAGCGTCTTGATCTCGCCTGTTTGCGCTTAGGACAGAGTGTTGTATTTTTAGTAAATGTTTCTCCTGTGTGAAAGCTGGCCCTTACAGGCGCATCGTGCAAGATGGCTTCCGAGTCAACTACCGGACTCTATGAAAACTTTTCTTTTTCGAGAATCAAGGCACCGACAAAGGTTCTTGTGGTCCGAAACAGATGCAGCGATGGTGAACCTATAAGCACCGAGGATACACATTGGATACCATCACGTGCCGCTGCCGTGTGCTATATTGTAGGCATGCTCTTCACCTTTCGCGTATTACCGCCACATTAAAATAGACAGCACTATGCAGAGATACCTGTACTTGGCAAACAGTCTTTCGAACAGATTCCCATTTGGTCTTTTTAAGCACAAATCAGCAATACTTATTTACATGTTATAGCTCAAACAGGCATACCCTGGCAAAGGGCATCATCATATCCCTGTGATCACGGTCCACGGTGTACTACAGGGTCCCTATGAACGAAGCCCACTATGCTCCGCTGAAGCAACACGATACACTTGTATTCGAGACCTGTCGCAGTAGCTTAGCATATAAGATGTTTCGCTGCTCAGCTCGAGGGTGCGAACTCGAAACCTGGCCTCAGCGGCCACATTTACATGGGAGCGAAATTCAAAAAGACACGCGTGCTCAGACTTAGATGCAAGTCAGGAAACCCCAAAGGGTCAAAATTAGTTCCGGTGTCCCCTCTACGGTGTGACTCATAATCGCATCATAACAAGAACGAGCCCTCAAGTTTCCACTTCTTTCTTTCATAATCATATCGTGGTTTCGGCATGCGTAAAACCTTCGTTTTTTGGACTGTTCTCTTAAGCTGGTCGTAATTACTCAGTTATGTTTAGGTCGGGATCAAAAAGCGCTTCACCAGTGAGCAGATATTGATACCAGTCACCGTATGTTGTCAATAATTTTGATTTGATTGATATGTGGGTTTTAACGTACCAAAACCACCATACGATTATGAGAGACGCCCTAGGGGAGGGCTCCGGAAATTTTGACCACCTGTGGTTCTTTAACGTGCACTCAAATCTGAGCACATGGGCCTACATCATTTCCGCCTACATCGGAAATGCAGCCGCCGCAGCTAGAATACGATCTTGTGACCTGCGGGTCAGCAGCCGAGTACCTTCGCCACTAGACCACCGCGGCGGGGCTATTGTCAATAACCTATAGTGCTCGAAGGAAGATGCACACAAGCAGGGTTGTCTTTGCGGAGGTGTTGTATCTTCTTTGAGCACGAAACTCTTATAACGGCAAGTCAAAAAGCCAAACCACAAATTGATTTTCCCTCAAACCTGTTAATATGGACTAGAAAGGTTCCCGGTAAACTAAGGCAAAAATGAATATGTAATAAACTCAGCGTATAAGCAATTGTCTTACGGTTATAGCACTACTTAACTTACAGCGAAGACTAAAAATAATGAAAGCAACAATATAAACCTACGTTACGATTTCTTAACTACGCATTGAGCGCGATTTTAAGACATTTAGTCAAGTCTACTTGCGTACAATTTTTTATATTGAAACAATTTTTCTTAAATATAATAAAAAGGCCCAGAAGCATCGTCCATTCAAAGGACGCGTTATTTAATGGGTGACGATTGCGGCCGACATACATGCGAAATACATGCTTGTGGCCGAAGTACAAGTTTAAGCTTGCATTAAAGATTCCCGAAACTTGGTACTTTTTTTGCAAGGGTGCTGTAAATACTGAAAGTGGAGCACACGCTGCTTATTTATAAAGAACGCCGAGAATCTGAGCGGAGCCCTATCTGTGATATAGCTTAGAAATGTAGACTGTTCCAGTTGATCATTTCATTTGACTGCTCAGGCAGTGATTAAGAAGTCTAAACTAGCATATGGATACATAACAGCTGCCAAAACATGGCTGCATGAAAGAGATTGAAGACGAGGTCGCTTTTGGTTGTTGCAGAACTAGTGCCATCTTGTCCACCTTGCGCTGTGCCTCATTAATAGGCTTAAGTAAGTCACTCGTTTAGTATATACAAAACTAAAGCTCTCAATTTTTCTTGGTGGCTGTTGTGTGCGCGACACTACAGTTTTAGGTGTGGCACTATACTGAGACGTTAAACTTTCGTAATTCCCTGCACTTGTACACTAGTCGTGTTGAAGATTGTGAATCACCATTTTTTTATATATAGGTGAGCTGTAATTGTTGCGTAAAATGCTGACAAACAACATAAGGAGCAATTAAATCTTTTAGTGGGAATGAATAACGGAAAAGCTGTTTACTAATTACGTTACATGTCAAAGACTATCCTTGAGCAGTTAGAGTTTGCATATTATTTTTTTTTAGTCAGAGGCAGCCATCGTTAAGCTGCTCGTCGATGCACAACCGAACTCAACCTATGCTCGTGCATTCGGTGCTCTATAGGTCAATACTTACTATTATTCGAGACTTAGTGTAACTGATGTATCTGCACTGCGATATAGTGCAATTTTTTCTTGCTCTACGGCAATTTTCAAGAGAATAATTAATATTCACCGAAATAATGCCAATGATATACAGAGTGAAATAATTCAACAGGCTTGGCCAGATGAAGTCAAGTGTAGTGTTTTGCAGCAATCAACAAGTTGCGACGTCGACACTCTTGTATTTCGCGCGGATGGCGCGCGACAACAAAAGGCGCGAGCGTGGCACCAAAGGTCGTAGCGTAAACCGTGGTGTTGGGTCCCGGCAACGTTAACGGTATGGCTAAAATGTTGTGATAGCAGACTCAAGCAGGTGACACGAGCCGTATTTCTGCAGTTCGTGTTCACTATGCAGCTAAACACGAAATCATCTCCGTCGAGATTCGCCCTCATGCGCCGACAGCACAGGATCCATGGCCATGCCGTGCGCCCTGGCAGAATTGGCGTATGCCGTTGTCACTCGGCGTGCACGACGGCAACGCGCGTAAAACGGAGGCTGTCTCTCTTGCCAACAGCTTTGTACGAGTGTGTTCTGCCGACGCCGGTTTCGTGTAGCGCACGCGCTTGTCGCGAGCCACAGGAGCGTCGCGGGAAGCGCGGCCGGAAGCCCCGAGGCGGCCGACCATGGCAGCCGGGCCCGGGCGCTCGGCCATTAGGAAATGAAGCGCCGTACGTGACACAGCCTATCGAACAGCTTGGTCCAAAAGTCGCCCGCTGGCTCGCCAAAAAGCACAGAGAAAGGGCAGCGCGCATGTGTGCCCAAAAAGAAAGGAACAGAAAAAAGGGCGGGAGGGTCGCGATCCCTGTACGCGCAAAGAACCACGAAAAAGGGAAAGGAGGACATCCGTTGTGCACATCGTGATTGGCCGCTGCCGATCACGTGAGCGGGGGCGTCACGTAGTTCTCGCAATAATTACCTGTTCAGCCACGAGCGCACGCAATTAGAAGACTTCAATATATATACGAGCCATTTTGCCTCGCCTCTCTCTCCCACCACGTTTTGTTGCTTCTTTTTGTCTTCCTCCGAGTGCTTTCTTTTGCTGGCTGCCCACGGCCGCTGTCCGCTGAGCCCCGCGACGCGGCTGCTTCATTACGGCGCTGGACGGTGCTCGTGGCCCGTCTGTTATAGGCCGGAAACGCTAATTGCGTATACACTAGAACGGCTTTCCGAATTAGTGCCACCGTTGGTTCATGCCCGCGGACCCAGCTCCTGTGTCATGAAGCGTCACCGCAGAATACGCACGCTGCTGCCCACACCCCTTTTTTTATTCCCCATGTTTCGTTTGTCTTTCCACCCGCTATATGGACAGCAGTCGACACTAACGCGTTCGACAATATAGCTGAGAGCCAAGCGCAACTTGTGATCATGTGCTGCCACGTTATGCACACTCGCCAGGGACACGGCAAACAACGCTGCCGGCCGCTGTGTATACCACGCGGTTCCCGCTGGGAGCATTGCTCTGATTGAAAGAAAGGTCATGTGGGGTTTAAGCTGTGGATGAAGAAACGAGGGGTTGTAACAACGCAATGAGAGCTCCCGGCAGCAAGCTCGAAGGCACGAAACATATTTGATGCTGCTATAACATGTATCAGCATCGTTTAAGCGTACAAGGCAGTAGAAAGCAGTTTGAAACATCGTGAAGAATCAGATGATTGATGATTGATTGATATGTGGGGTTTAACGTCCCAAAACCACTATATGATTATGAGAGACGCCGTAGTGGAGGGCTCCAGAAATTTAGACCACCTGGGTCGTGAAGAATCAGGTGCAACCTAAAATGGTGATTAGCACGACATCGTCTGATCAGTTGCAAGCTTATGCTATGGAAGACGTTGCACATTTTTGGCCACACAGAATACGTGTTTTGAAGCAAACTTGGTCTCACTCGGTGATTGTCCTCAGCGTCGATTGAAGCTGCTGTGTGATTCTCAATTCACTTCGTGAATATATGAAAGTGAAATATATTTGAAAGTGATATGCGATATACCGCTTTCTTCCGTCTTATATGGGCCAATATATGTGGTTCGGAGAACCGAGCAGTATCGTTAGATGCAGAGCTGTGAATGGTGTGTTTGTGTGTGTGTGGGGGGGGGGGGGGGGGGCGAGGAAGAGAAAATATCACATTATTTTTATACAGTACCCTTTAAAAAATGGATTGACTGGATGCAAAAAAACACAGATTATCCTTTCCCTTGTTTTCAAGATCAGCTTTTGAAATAATAGCTTCCTCTGAAGAACGCGCCCACGTATGCAAAACAACTTGCTTCGCACGGTGGCAACGGAGAAAAAAACTGGGCCATCTTTTGTAACAATCTCTACCGGCATGAAAATGAAATAAAAACATGAAAAGGACAAGTTAACCACAACTTATCTTTCTGCTGCGCATATCGGCCTGTTTGTTATTACGGCAAGTTAACTCTTTTATCATAAATCATCAACACTAATGAAAACCTCAATGCAGATGCTTCCGCACTCGGGCAGTGCAAGTGTTTTTAAATAATAAACGTAACAAAAGAGAATACAATAGAGAATTTTAAAAAAGAAAGGCCTCTCGGAGAATGGGAAAATCTGCTCGCAAGAAATTAGCCACCGAGCTCTAGCTCGCGGGTAATATGCATGGTAAATGCCGCAAACATTACTAAGCTTTTTCTTTTTGTTTGTTCTGTGGTGCAGGCATGATTAAATGTGCATGCAGCCATCGATAAGCGAAGAGCGAGAAAAGATCCTGTTGGTGTGAAAAAAAAGCAACAAAAGCAATACCACCACAACACTTCTCTCTCTCTTGCTGGGGAACAGTTTCTTCTTTTGAGAGAGGATAAAGGAAGAGGCATACATAAGTTCCGGCAATGACGCGCTTTCGCCTTTTTTTTTCTTGCTCCGCTTTTTCTAAGGACAGTGATGAAATAAAAAGCACTACGGCCGATCATCCATCACGAACGGCAGGTGAGGAGAGAAGGCCTACCTTGTTTGTTGCAAGTTCAGAACCGCTTGCGAGACAACACGTGAACGCCTTTCCATGTTTAACATAACTTGCACGCGCACTTCTTCCCTCTCTATCTCTCTTTACACTTCCCTTGCCATCTAAGCATACACATTTTCTGACTACGTTTTAACGCCTCTATTGAGCCTCATTCAGTTCTGCAGAGGGAAACGCTTCATGCGAAAAGGCTAGATTGCGTGCGTTCTTGTTGACACGGCCGTGCCCACCTCGCATTTCGCTTCTTTGCGCGCACCTGTGGAAATGTGTGTTTGCGCTGCAAGTTGCGTGAACGCCCACGGATGATGTCTACGGGTGGTCTTTCCTTGACAAATGCATTAGTTCAGAAAGTATGGAAGTCACCCTGCGGCGATAAACGAGGTCGCGAGGACACGACGTTACTGGCAAGGGAACCTCAAGAACCACCGCTTGGCTTTGAATATATTGTAGAAGTCGCCCTGTTTCCACGGCGACTTTTCGTTTTTTCTTGTCGAAGACATTGGAAAAAGGGGCATTGCGCACAAACAGGGCGCAAGTCTGCAGTGAGACCATCGTATAGCCGCTGGGTCGTAGTATGTCGGTCGCTTACTTTCTGGCCTACCTGCGAAGGAAGCGAAGCTTTTAAATTGCAAAGCAATACGCAAAGTATAGTGCACACAGGATGAGGCTGCACGACGACGCTCTCTTAAAATTCCTTATTTGTGGAAGCTTGAAAGTCGGCAAACTGACACTTTCTCTTTACTAGGAAGATATTGTACTCAGTTTTCTGCAGCATTTCGATGTAGTCAGTCACTGGCCTCGGGAAGTTTTTGTGGCTGCAGAACTTGCCACACGGAAGTTTTTAACGCATTCTTCAGAAAATAATAATTCGGAGGTGACAATAATCTCTATCTCTCTACCCTTTTTCTTTCTTTTTTCTTTCTTTTTTCTTTCTTTTTTTCTTTCTTTTTTTCTTTCTTAACTACTTTACTTGCCGCTCGTTCTGGTTCTCGCATATGTCTCCTTTCATAGACAGAATTTTGTGAAAACTTCTATTATATATAGCTTTTATTGCGGCCGAAAAGCATGAAAGTGAGAAATCGAACGCACAGGAGACAGCACTGTGTCCTCTGTGCGTCCTGTGTGCCATGATGCTGATGGACCAACTATAGACTACCTAAGAACCCACCTGCGTAGACAGCCTAACCAAACTCCTTGAACTAGATTACTCCCATCAAATATCCTGATACCCAATGTTCTAAGTGATATTCGCTTATTGACGCATTACTCATTTACTTTACGGCATATATCGCAAATATCGAAATGTAGCTGATGGGTTTGCAAGGCATATTCACTTGGAAGGAAATCTGGTTGAGACACTGAACTAGAAACATGCGGCGTCAAAGTTCCAGTAATAAAAATATTTTCACATCTCACAACCACGGCATGATTATGAGAGACATTCTAGTGGAGGACTCAAGAAATATCGACCATCTGGTGTTCTTTAACGCGCACTGACACGGCACAGTACACGGGCCTCTACCATCTTGAATTGCTACCGAGATCAAACCCTTAACCTTCAGGTCAGCAGCAGACCACCATTATCACGGTCCCAACGCGACAGACATCAAATTCGCAGTTAAAATGGTATCTGTATTCAAATATTGCTTAACAGACTGCCATTTTATGAACAGAAGAAGAACTAGAATGTATATGTACTTCTTTGCACATTTTTGGATTGAGTATCTAGAAACCTGTAAACATTGAAAATTAGTTGAATGTGAATAAACCTAGTAAACTCACCCACCACAAGTCGTAGGTTGCAATATTTCTTGCAAGGCAACTACTTTAAAATATATATATTGAACTTTTGCTAGTTAGCCAGCTATTTGCACGCATTTCTCGCGTATGTGATGTACACAGTTTCGAGTAATTGAGGAAAGGAATTGCAGTTATGCTACGAGTCATAGAGTAACTTCTAAAACTATGTATTATCTAAGACCTTAGACCTCGTATCCGCACGCCGAATAATAGATTTAGAATACGGGCAGCAAATTTTTGGCACTTCTAAGCTTCTTAGGGTGGGCTGCTTTTGAATCGCGAAATTTGCACGAATTTTGTAATAGAATATTGCTTTTCATGCATCTAGTACGGCTGTGGCTAAAAAGAAAGCCAAGCTGCGATGAATATTAACTAAAAGCACATACAGGGATTTTTCTTTCGGTACGTGAATTCGTCACAGAGGCTTCTTTTTAAACTGTGTAGAGGTCGGATTCACTAGTAATCATAATCGGTCCTGCGAGTTACCTACCATCATCGGCCAAAACCAGCTGCGAGTCATCAGGCCCCTTAAGCGTAAGAGCTCACAAGTAAAGAAATTATGTTAGAAAACGTCAGCTATTTTCAGCCAGTTTTAGTGTATGTATGAAATGAGCGAGAACAATGTCCTTCACCGGCATTTATTATTTAATAACGTCATTACTTGCTGAGCCGCTGGGTCAGTCTGGCTCTTGGCGATAGCATCCGCTTCAATTTGCACAGCCACGCTTGACGCAAACAATACCGTACCCGACGTAAAACCCAAATGCAGCTTGCGTCTCGCGAATGCCCAGTGGCATATTTTTCTAGGCCCCAAAAACGTTCGTGACGTCTATTCTAAAACTTTCCCATTTGTGTGGTGTTTTAAACCATCCGTGGTTGTCGCGCAAGCGCTATAAATTAGTTATATAGTTTGCAGCGAGTAGGTATTAACTCGCTCTCTAACGCGGGTAGCAGAAAAACTCGCCTGCACATCTTGACATCCTAAAGCTAGCAATTATTCGTGCTCCTTTTTCATCAACGCTTCGCGCTATCAGCAGCGGCCTCGGCTCACGTGTGCTCATTAGGACGGCGATGTTTGCTGCAGCTGTGCCGTTCGAGCAGCTCTGTTGCCGTTTGTCATATCGGCGGCGCCTTGTGGCCGACTGAGTGAGCCGGATAGCGTCAATCAAGTCCGTCGTCCTTTTCCACGTGCAACGCTTGCCTCCATATATCGCTTGTACCGCGGTTGCCGAGTCTCGCGGACGCCAAAATAACCGCTCCAGGATCGATCACACAATGCGACCACATCGGGCGTGCGGCCGCTTACGCAGGGATGGAAGCGAAAAGAAAGCGCCAGTCGCCGCGCAAACGGCAATTGCCCCTTCTGTCAACGACGTTTCCCTCTGTCGGTGATATGGAAGGGCTGCGGCACGAACAACGGCGGCGCTCGTGTTTACGGTCGCGGGCGGCCACTAACGAGAAGTCCTCCCTCTAATTTTCTGCAAAGCACGGCCGGCAATGGCGCTGCTCACGCTGCTATTCGCAATTTGCGGAAAAGAAGCTCCCCCTCCACGCACCCCCGACACGAGTCGGTCTGGCCATCACCACATCTTTCTCGATTTTGAATATTCATTCAATCAAGGCGCGTCGCCATGGATGACTTATCTTTCGGGAGATATATAGGCAACGAAAATTAAGTGCGTGGATTAAAAAAAAGCACAGTAATGCACCCACAATACCGGAGAGCGTACCATGCCTGCCGTAAATGTGTCAGAGTAAAGATCTCTGTGTGCGCACATAACAGTGCTTTACACGCCATCAATTTCATGTCAAGACCTTTTCTTCTCTGCCTCTTAAATTAGATGGCAATGATGTGCAATGAGCAGCAAAATCCATTTTAAATCACGCAAACACAAACCAACTCTTACTCGGCGTAGAGGTCTTCGTTTTTCTTCATCGATTTTTCCTTTTTTTTTCCTGAGCGCACTTTCAGAAATGATGACTTCATTTTTTCGGAAGTACGAAAATAGCATTCGTTTCTTTGTGCCGTATGATGAGATCACGGCTCGTTAAATGCAGTTCGCTGGTTAATGAGCAGCCTAAGTAAACATGCCAATATGATCCGGGATTATTGAGATCATTGAGTTGCAGTCACTTTCAGAAATATTCGGCAGGAAGAATCCCATGTGCCACTTTTTGTCGTGCCATGCGCTACTTCTAGCTTCGACAATATATGTCCTCCGTCCGACGCCCACGTTGCAGCTCGGTCGATTCGCGTGCAGGCGGGTGATCCTGTCGTGCTCACTCTTCTCTCGCTGTAATAATGGGCAGCCTGCGAGGCGTGCCTTTCACGAAAGGAAATAAAGAGCGAGTACGAGCGTCGCTACGCCGCTCTCGTGATTATCAGTACATCTTTGTTTACCGTTGCCAGCAGAGCGAGCGTCCTCTGCGTGCGTGGATGTGCGGCCGCGATGAAAGGCTGACTTGTTGGACGCGGCACCTGCGGAGACGACTCTCTGCGGGCCCATTGCGCATTGCGTTCGGCGCTTACCCAAACTGAGCCCCCCCCCCCCCCCCGTAATCCTTTAACAACAGCTAGCGTGACTAGTGCCTATAAATATTTCCCGAGACGTTTCCCGAGTCACGCCAAGGTGACAGAGCCACGCCTGCAGCGTAGCGCTGCGCCGGCAGACAAGGGCTACGCTTCAGGATTGGTGCGGCCGCCAAGCAGGTATCCCATCACCCCCTGAAAAAAATGGGATAGTACCTGTTCCCGAGATAGTGCGGCTCGCACGCCAGCCACTAAGCGCCCGCATTTGTTCGCGCTGGCCACGATAGGATCCCTCCGCGGAGCAGTCTCATTTGCAGAGTGATCGAAGGAACGCCGAGAAGCGGCCACGCGATCATTAGCCTTCACGAAGGACTCGGTTTCAACGCGCCGTGCTGCTCCAGATCTGGCCTCCGATAAGAGCGCCCACCACGTGCGAGCTGCTCATCGGCGAAGCCATCAGCGAACCCTCGCCGCCGACAGGCCATCTGTCGCCCGCGCACGCATTCTCGAGAGAGAACCGCCGGGCCCGACGCTCCGGATTAAAGGGATTACGCACGCTCGTCGCGCACGCCAGCATGTTGCTCCATTCGTAGCCGTTGGGTCACAGGTGTAATGGTCGAAGCCTCTGGAAATGATCGAAGCCGCCGGAAAGGAGAGACGCGTGATCTGCGAGGCTTTGGAACGTTCGCCGCTCGGGACCTATACGTTCTGTTTTCGCCTAACGAATGGAGACGTTGGACCGGGCGCGAGAGGACTATATATAGGTCAAAATGTAATGGGCCATTTAAATGCTCTTCATCGCTGCGGCTGCAACGGCAAAGTTAAGGTTAGATTTAAGGTCTTGTTTGCTCATTTACGGAGAGCATTGTAAATTCCAAAGAGACGGCATGTCTTTCTGTCTTCTTTCTCGTTTTATTCCCCACTTTACCTAATGACGATAGCTGGCGCGTGGTGTCAGACCATCTTCTTCCATTTTTAACTAGCATCATGTATTAAGGTGAATTATTTCGATGTACATTTGCGATTACCAAGAGTGGCGCGTTCATTTGTTATAGAAAAGGCGAAACTTCAATCTAGTCAGTTCCGCGCTAAAATTTAATTTCCCTGAAACACTGCAAACCTTCCTAGAGTACATAGCTTGCACGAGTGACGTACGATTCACATGAGAATAAAGAAGAAGCAGCATTTCACATACTACTCCATTTATGTCATAGGCGTTTTCTTTATTTTTATACCTATGAGATCACACGCAGTATATGCAATTATGTCGTTCTTTGTCATCTCCGTCACTGCAGGCTCTTTCAATTATAAGACAACATAATGACATTGTCGTGAACGCATATCGATCGGACCTCTGAAGGAGTATATTCCGTCTATTTTCTACAGACAGTGGATGTAGCGGGGCGAAATAGGAGAGAAATAAAGATTGCTGCCAGTATTGTCGAGCACACTGCAAACGCGTTGTTCTGTGACACGGACAATCGAGGCTTTAAGTTGTACTCATTTGCTGTTGTATTAGTTTCAACCGTTGTATTAGTTTCAACCACAGTTTTCACTGGTGTACATCGGTCGCAGTTGATGATGCTGCGGCGCTGGACATACGTCGTGCGTTCCATTGGCCGCCATGGGAGGAGAATATCATCTACACATGCTAAACGCACCGCCCTTGCACTGAGATGCCGACGGTACTTTAAAAATTTGCTGTAGCTTTATTAACCTCAATTCTTTGGTTATGTACTACTTCGGCGCCCACGTTAGCTCATTCGTGGTTTGGCATCTAATTATGAGCCAGCACGGAACACCAGCGTACAGCCGCCCAAATGTTTTACTACCATGCGCATCAGTGACTTTTCTGTTTGTGAGTGCCATATGACGGAAAAAAGTTGCCAAATTTTCATTTCTAAGCACGGACTTTGCGGGAATGCTATTATCTTTTCTCTTATTAGCACTTAATTCTATAATATGACGAAGCTACACCGTAAAAAACACTCACTCGTACATGATTCATAAAGATTTCGGCGACTGTACGTTTGTGTTTGTATAGTAGGAAGTTTCTTCTATAGCTTAAAGCTGGTAATGAGATGATTGGCTTGTCCCCGTGCCTTACCTTGCGTTTACTTTGCGTGCTTGAGTTATCGTTTAAGGTATCGTGCCATTTTCGTAGTCTGCCGTATGATCCTATTAGATGCCAGCAGTACGTTTGTTACTCAAACTGCCACAGAGTGTCCTTGTCAGGGACGACTGTATGACATTTCATTATGCTCTTTTCACTTGACACTACCACTTCCGTCATATTCTAATTGGTGACTTTGACATGAAACAGTTGCGCTTGGTGAATTTGCTCGTTGTCAGCTGAAAAAAGGGAATGAGGGAGAGACAAAATTGTATTTTTAGTCCTTGGCGGGCTCAATGAAGGCGGGAGGCGGAAGGCCAAGCCTACCGAAGCCCCCTTTTCTCAGGCGGCGGCTAGACCCTGGGTCTAGGCGGCCTCTTCGGCCAGCCGGACTGCGCACATACTTTTCAGTGAATGCAGAACTGCTTGTTAAGGCTTCTGCAGACGTGAGAGCGACTTTCAATGCCATGCATTTTCTTTGCGCCAAATAATTATAATAAACCAACCATATTCTGTAAGACCGTCTTATTGGACACGTCATTTGTCCTATCTTTCTCAAACTGTAGTGTTGACACTACAAAAATAGCGTCAACAGTTCGAAGTATAAAATGCTTTAAGCACTATTACGGCGAAGATATTAAAGTAGCCACACAATGTGGCCACGCGTTGAAGTAGCCACCCAGGATGGTTTCCGCCTCCGAGTCGTCTGTGTCGAGCCTTTAAGGTACGATGACTTTTTTTGTTTTAATAAACAGAGCTCATTACACCAGTTTAGAATTCACTGGAAAACAAGAAGCATTGGTAAACGTCAGTGATTTATTAATACTTCCTGAACAAATGTCACGATTTTATTTTATTTTTGCTTTCAGCTTTTTTTTTTTCATTCGAAGCGCTTCCTATTAGCCGCAGGACGACCGCGCCGATCTCGCGTCCCGCAGCGTTGTATTGTAAAGCATAGTACTGCTTCCACCAAGCACGAGAGCAAGAAGGAAGCGTCGACACATAAAGAGCTTGCTTTTCTCCTTCATGTCTACATGGCATCCATCCTCCAGGAAAAGGGGCATTGACTAGTTGATACGGACTCAAAAAAGGAAAGCAAAACGACACACTTTCAGTCGGGTTTTCCACGAAAATGAACACACACCAACTAGCCCTAGTGTCCGTTTTGTTACACTCCATAGGTGTTGTGGCACTTATTCAACGGTTCTTAACTGTTGCCTCACTTCGCTGACTAGACACATATTTCCTAGTGAACTAACGATTGATTATTATGCGGGGTATAACGTCCCAAAACCACCATATGATTATGAGAGACGCCGTAGTGGAGGGCTCCGGAAATGTCGAACACCTGGGGTTCTTACACGTGCACCCAAATCTGAGCACACGGGCCTACAGCATTTTCGCCTCCTTCGAAAACGCAGCCGCTGCAGCCGCCGCAGCCGGGATTCAATCCCTCGACATGCAGGTCAGCAGCGTTGCACGTTAGCCACTATACCGCGGCGGGGCTAGTCGACAAACAATTCAACCACAATACCCCGCCTCACAAAATACCCTTCCTAATTGAACAAAATTGTACGCTGTTATTTCGCACAACTTTGCTTAATTGAACGACACAGCAATGGCCTATAGCAGTTTCCGACGAGAAAAAGTAGGTCAGCAGCGGTTTCCTGTTGCGGTGAGGTCTTGCTGCAAACTTTTACTTCTGATAGGCGCTCACATGGTGGTGCTGCGTAGAGGAAGCGTTCGCACCGGAAAAACATGCAGAGCGGAATGTTGCGCCTTGGCGTGTTGGCCACGTGCAGGACTTGTAGCATGCTGCGGCTATCGGCTCGCGGAGCGCCGGCACACGCATTGATTCGAAAGCGTCAAAGAGGCTGCGACCGAACCCGGTTTAGGCATCCGGGAGCCCGGCTCTCGTGTGCCTGCTGGACGAGCCGTGGCTGCTGCTTTGTTCTCCCCTTTTCTGCCGCTCTCGGTGGCAAATGCTTCCGGAAAACGATCGCACGGCCCGAGTACTCACAGATAACCCTGCGTTCGATCCGAAAGTCAATACGGCCCCAGCTTCTGCTGTAGCGCGCCAGCTTCGATGCAATCCTAGCGGGGGCCGTCCAAATCCGCCGGATCCTGCTGCCACCATGGTGCACCAGCCGGTCACGGGGCACAGACTAATCACGAGCCCACGACCGGCCCGACGCGCTCTCATACGCACTTGCACCATGCCTGGGTCAGCGGAACTGTCATACGCACGCACACAGCGGCTTGATTCGCGCCGTGCTTTAGCAGAACACTGCGATGAACTTGAGAGTAGAGCTGGTGTCAGAAAAAGGCCAGCGCCTTTTGGCAGACCCATGCTGGTGCTGTGTGGCTAGCCGCTTACACTTATAGATGATACCAGATTGAACCTAATGTAGAATAAAGACGGACGCAAGACATTGTGCAGATACTTGAGTCTGGCCGTCCGATTTGATGGAGTTGGAAGATCCTAAGAAACAACCATGTGCACCAGTGATTCTATGGCATTTCCGCTTAAAGGCACTTGTACAAGAAGCCATCATTTGAACAGTTTCTTGCATGAGGAAGCAGAGAACATTCATAGTGTAGAGGGCTTGTTGCTGAGCTAGTTGGTTCATACTTAAGGCAGAAAAATATAAAGCGGAAAGACGACGGGGAGTTTTATTCGCTTCGTCCCCATCGTCTCTGCGTCTTTTATGTTTTTCATAGCGTCGATGATTGGATTTCTGAATAAGTTTAGCCTCACCGTAGGAGCGTGTGTGCGTGCGACTGAGTGAGTGAGTGAGTGAGTGAGAGATTGGGGGAGTGAGTGGGTGAGTGAGTGACGGGTTTAAATCATACAGCAATTGTCTCAATTTCGCGTGTGTGTATATAGCTACACGTACACATACAAACGCATGCATGAACAGAAAAAGTTTAGGTCAACACACCATTCCCACCTCAAAACAACTGTGGTTATACCTCTGAAGTGCACGTTAAAGTACACCAGGTGGTTCAAATCAGTGCCCTTCACTACAACTTATCTCCTAAGCAATGGTAGTTCTTCTTCATGAATTTTTAGAGTGGCTTCCTCGAGAATGTTGCTGTCTTCACTTCACAGAGGAGTCTTAATAAATTTTACAACGGTATCGTGCTTCGTTAACGTCCAGCATACGTTCACACTTGTTTTTTTTTTCTGAATTGCTTTAAGGAGCAGTATTATTATGCTTTGTATGCTAGACCACGTTTACGTTATGTTGACATGGATGCTACTCTTGCCAACAACTGGCACATTTTGCCTGAAGCACTTGTTGCATTGCATCGTCTAGCTCGACCCGATTTCCACCAGGGAGTCACTGATGTCATTTTCGAACCGGGGCAGTCAAATGGTGCAGCCTAGGCACCTGTGCTCGTGGCACGATTATGTGGAATGTATTTGTTGCCTTCTTCCATATAAGGTTGACCACTAGCGCAGCACCTCAGCACAGCGCCCCAGGACGCCGACAAATTGCACTCGCTAGGAATTAACCATGCATCACTAATGTGGGATAACACGCTGCTCACTCTGTAGCATGATGCAAAAATACTTTAGGTGAGCGAACACTGGGACAATCCGCAGACCGATAATGTTCTGCTTTGCTAGGAACCTGGAAGATGGCGCTACAAACTTTGCCCCGGCTTCCCCTCCCCTCTTCTCGGTGTAGGGAAGCCCGGTGATGTAGGAAAGTAGCGGTGCTCATTTATAGTCGCCACAACACCCTCGCCGCATCGTCAACCTCCTCCCTTATCACCCTCTCTTTCCCGGCGCCACTCTATGCGTGCCGCGTGGTTGATATCGCATTGATTGATATCTGGGGTTTAACGTCCCGAAACCACCATATGATTATGAGAGACGCCGTAGTGGAGGGCTCCGGAAATTTCGACCACCTGGGGTCCTTTACCGTGCGCCCAAATCTGAGCACACGGGCCTACATTTCCGCCTCCATCGGAAATGCAGCCGCCGCAGCCGGGATTTGATCCCCCGACCTGCGGGTCAGCAGCCGAGTACCTTAGCCACTAGATTACCGCGGCGGGGCTGGTTGATATCGCACTCTACCAGGTTGTCTCAGATTTTGAAACCATCGCTCACGTGCCGGATGTAGTTTGCGGAATTTGCCAGCAGCCCACCACGGTCCTCAGTCCGGCGAGCCATCTATCGGCACGCCGCAAACGAAAACATAATCAGTTCCTCCCCGTGAAGTGCTTGCTTCGCGTCGTTCGCTCACCTAAAGTATTCTTGCACCGTGCTCTGTAGTAACAGTGCTGGGACGACGTCGGCGAGATCAACGGCGAGTCCACGAAATGAAAGAGGAACGCGATTTCCTTTTACTCCTTCCGCGCGCGCCCTGCGATGGCTGCGATTTGCACCGTCATTTTCTCTTTACTCCAGCAGCAACGCACGCTGCAGGACGAGAGGGAGTGCGTGGGTCCAGGGTCTGGATAGGGAACACCTGGTCAGCCGCAGGGGAGCTACGCATCTCAATGAAAGTTGCCGCCCAGCTGGGAGCGGCTCCCCTCTGTACGCGGCACGGTGCCCAAAGCGTCAGCTGCCTTCCCTAACACGTCGCGGGAGCAAGGCTAACCACGGCGCATTACGAAACGCTCTTCTCACACGCGCGTGTCGCACGCTCTCTCTCTCTACGCGTGGCGCTCCTCTCGGCGTTGTATCCCGAACGGGGAATCCTCTTAGCGCCCTCCCCGCTTTCGCTCGCCCAACAACAGCTGGAGCTCTCCTCCCCCTCCTCTTTAGGAAAGGGGACGAAAGGAGAGCGGGAACTGAAACAACAGCGTGTCGCAGCCAGCAAAAACGAACTGTGCTACGAGTAAATCCTCGGGCGGCTACATCTTTTATTCCAGCTGTCTGGAACAGAAACAACTGCGCGCTGCTTTTGGACTTCCTTCCTGTGACTGGGCTCTACGTGCGTACCCTCTCGGTGCTCCTTTTACGCCGCTTGTAGGCGAAGGAGCCTCCTGCGACTGGTTGCTCGTATTATGAAGCCAACGGCGAGATTCCGTGTGGGCTTCATACGATGGTTGCTAAAAAGCGAGCTCCGCCGCGGTATGCATGCGGACGCAACCACCACTGCTCATTTGTGGACCAAGCCGAAATATGAAACACGTTATTAGCATCTTTGACTTCGCAGAGGTTTTTTTTCTTTTATTGCGGGCCAGACTTGTTCAGAGTGGTCCTTTTTTGTATTACTTACGTTAGCACACATCGCCTTCGCAAGTTCGCAGTATAGAAGGCGTCGAAACTTCTTTTGTACAAGACATGTTTATCAACTGTGCAAATTCGATAAGTGCGCTTCGACTGCCAGAGCAGTAAATAACGAAAATAACGTCCGCTAAGCTTAGATGGTTTGGGTTTGATGTTTGCATTCTAACTTGGCAGATATAGATGGAATGACCTTATTTTTATTTCTCCGCAAAATCACCTATTACCATAGCTATATAAGTGCAACCTATACCGCACTATGTATACCTCCTAACATTTTTCTGTGAATGGGCTCCAATGAAAATCATGCAATGCTTTCTGTGTCCCTATATGCCAATGTCTATGCAACATACATAATGCATCATTCACATTCAACATAATTTGGTGTACCGCAGCATGAAAGTCTCTCCCAGCTATCTAATGTTACCACTGCCTTAAACCACTTCATTTCTTCTTAACCCCACAAACTTCGCCCTTACATCACGCCACCTAATATCTACGGTTCTTGATTGTGCTACCCTTTCCTTTTCACCCAGTTTTGTGTAACTTTAGGAAACCACCGTTATCCGTCCTACACATATGACTAGAGGGGAGGATAAAGCATAGCATAACCATGTATATGTAGTAGAGCAAAGGGGTATAAAAGGGAAGCGAGGAGGAGGGGTAGGCAACCAACTCCACTGATTGATTTGATTTGATTGATATGTGGGGTCTGACTTCCCAAAACCACTGTACGATTATGAGAGACGCTGTAGTGGAGGGCTTCGAAGATTTCGACCACCAGGAGTTCTTTAACGTGCACGCAAATCTGAGCACAGGGGGCCTAAAACATTACCGCCTCCATCGGAAATGCAGCCGCCACAGCCGGGGTTTGATTCCACGACTTGCGGGTCAGCAGCCGAGTACCTTAGCCACTAGACCACCGCGGCGGGGTAACCAGCTCCGCTTTTTCCCCAGCCGTCGCACCACTAGCGCCAGACTATGTATTTTTCCGGTTTTACGACTGATAATTAAGCTAGTTGTGGAATATCAGGAATATTTTACTAAGGTGTTCATGTATTCATGTTGGCTTGGCGATGCTCTTATGGTATAAAGACGCTACAAAGAACAGACTACCAAATACACATATAACAGGAGTAATAGAATGAGCATGATTTTTCATGTACCCTTTGTGTACAAACTGTTCTCATGGCTGCCTATTTACCCGCTGCATCAAGTGTTTTTTGCTGTAACCTAGCTATGAAAACAATACAAATAGGTTCGATGTATTCCACAAGCTCGTGTTCAGAGTTACTTTTTCTGAAGTCAGCTTGTTTTCTGTTCCCTAAGTCAGTGCTTCTCAGCCATGGATGTACTGGAGACTCCTTGTGAGCTGCTCGAAGCGACGAAAAAGGCGTTGCAGTGACAGAACAGACAGAAGGGAAAAAGGGCAGTCAAATTTATTCAACGATCAGCATAAAATAATTGCAATGTTTCTCCCTGGCAAAGAACAGTGAAACAAAAGTTCCACGCCAATTCCATCTCAACAGCTTGTCGATAAGTAATGCGGTCTTTAGCCACAACCTACGTGCATTTAACTATGTTTTTTCTCCAAATATTCAAGCCCAGAAAAAGCATGTTCGCGTTCATATGTCGCATAAAGCTGCAATGAAAGCTTTACAACCTTCTCAAATGAAAACATAAATTAGCTTCGTTGCAATTCATTTTTGTTATGCAACGAAGCATACTAAAATTCAGAAGGGACCAACGTCAGAGAAGATAGTGTGCCTAAAAAAAAGAACGCTGTTTTAGGGGCGAAGCTCCTAAAGCCGTGGGTCTGTTCCTTCTAGCTCGTACGTGACCGCCTAGTTCAATGACTCTCTTAGCAGGTGCGGACGGAAGGACGCATGGACAGACAGACAGACAGACAGACAGACAGACAGACAGACAGACAGACAGACAGACAGACAGACAGACAGACAGACAGACAGACAGACAGACAGACAGACAGACAGACAGACAGACAGACGGACGGATGGACGGACGGACAGAGGGACAGAGGGAATGAGGGACAGACAGACAGACAGACAGACAGACAGACAGACAGACAGACAGACAGACAGACAGACAGACAGACAGACAGACAGACAGACAGACAGACAGACAGAAGGACGGATAAACGGACGGGCGGATGGACGATTCATGGTCTAACGATTAAACCCTCCAAAGCTTCGCCCCACTCATCATCATTCAGTCTGTGGAGATGCTGCGATTTTTTTAGTATGGGTCTTGCAGAACCCCAAAAGTTACCTCGTGAACCCCCTCGGGTGTTATACCTGACTGACTCAATGGTATAGTAATGGACTAGTAAAATGCAGAGAAGAGAATGAGAGGAAAACGAAGAGTCTTTGCAAGATCGCAGTGTGCTGCCGCGAAAGACCATCGCACCCCTCTTGTAAATAAAACCATTTCATCACAGCTCGCTGTAACAGTTCTGGTGGACGTGCTAGGTAATCGACACCCGAAGACGGAGGTTGAACCGCAAGTTCTTCGACAGAGCCATGGCCTTGCTGGACTTCCTCCGAATCCATCTGGGCTGGACATGTCCCACAACGGAGATGAACACCGACCCCTCTCGACATCTGCGCAGACCAGTTCGGCTCCACAACTGAGAGATGCTCGTCCCTTCACAGGCAGACCAGATGAAGACGTCGAGGCTTGGCTCATCCATTACAAACGAGTGAGCACCGCCAACAAATGGGATGCCACTTCTCAGCTTTTGTACGTCGCGTTCTTTCTGACTGATACTGCATTAATGTGGTACGAGAATCGGGAGGAAATGCTAACGTCGTGGGACAGATTTGTTTCTGAGATCAAAGAGCGTTTCGGCGACCCAACAACGAAAACGAAAAGAGCAGAACAGACGCTAATGCAACGCGCCCAGGTGCCAGGTGAAACTTGCATGACTTACATTGAGGAAGTTATAAAGCTATGTAGGATCATTGACTCCAGAATGTCTGAGGAAGACAAAGTCGGGCACATTCTACAAGGAATCGCTGAGGATGTTTACAGTTTCCTCATCCCGAAAGACACCTGGACATCTGTCACCGACGTCATTCGTTATTGCCGCACTTTTGAGCAACTAAAGACGAGGCGCATCACGCCGAAGTTCACCAGGATAGCCAATGTGACGACTATCACGAGTATAGACAGCAACCAGGCGCTTGATCTTGCGTCAACGATCCGGCAAATAGTACGTGAAGAACTCGGCCTGTACGCGAAAGTGGCGCATCACCCAAGCACTCATCTTCCCCCCCTACCTGCCACCAGAGTTCGAGCAAAACATTGCTTCATTCTCCTTGCACCGAGTGGCGGAGGGCATTGAGGATTCTGATGCCACACCTCAGTATCAGCCACGTCTCTACGATAGAGGCCCTGCCTATGACGCTCGATCACGACGAGGACAGCCGCGTTCTTATACTCAGGACTCTCAGCTGGACTATACGTCCCGCTGCGGCAAGGACAGTACCGACCCTACTACCAAGATGCAACTTGCGACGAATACAATGGATTCCAGAGAGTGCCAGAAACGCGTTCTTCGCGTGATAACGAACTTCCTCGCTGACAGCGGTGGCCCAGGATTCGTTCCGATGAATATAGTATAAACCGTGACTCTGCCGTGTGCTACAACTGTGGTTTCACTGGGCATATCGCTCTATATTGTCGCCAACAACGCCGCCAATCATGAAGGACATCAGCCATGTCTTCGCCACCAATATCCGGTGCTTCATATGACCTGCAGACAACCTACTTGTTTCCAAGGGACCGTTTTTCGTGCGAGACCAGACGCAGCGATTCGACTGCATTCGAGTGGAGTTTGCCACCACCATCCAACCGTTCTCGTCGCTCACTGTCTCTTGTGCGTCGTTCTTCTTGTCCGCCACCGGGAAACTAGTATCCGCGGTCAATGGAGGTGAGGTCGCTGGACGGTCTTTTCAAGATATACCTCTGCCTATTGTTATACTCAAAAACAAAGTGAATGTGTTAATTGATGTAATACTGACGATGGCGTTAGTTGACACAGGGGCGTCTGTGTCTATGATAAGCCTCGCCTTCAGAAACCGCTTAGGTCACAAAATTATGTTTTCAAGGAACGATACAATCACCTTTCGTGGTGTAGGCGGCAAGTGGCTTAATCCTCTTGGTGTATGTGTTGTCAGTGTTTCATTGGCTGGGAAAGTATTTGTATTCGAATTTCTGGTTTGATCTCGTTGTTCGCACGATGTCATTCTTGGTATCGATTTCCTGGAGCAATGCGGTGCTTCCGTTGACTGTGGTAGTGGGGAAATATCATTAAACAATTTGTTTCTACCGTCCCTTTCCGAAGAAGACTACTGTGGCAAAGACAGGAACACACTAAGTGTGATTGATGAAGTGATAGCACCATCTTGTCGCCTGATACCCGTTCGAGTCTCTTCCACATCGGTTAATGCTGCTTGTGTTGACCTCGTAGTGGGGCCTCTACGCAAGAACTGTTCTAAGAAGGACATCCTTGAGCCCTGTTCTGTTGTGTGCATGACAAAAGGAGTAGCAACATTGTGGGCGCTGAACTGTTCTACCACGCCGGTTGTGCTTCCTCGCGGGATGAAGATAGCTCTCTTCGATGAAGCCTCATTCAGCTCGATAGCAGCACTAGTTACGGACCTCACCACCTCTTCCTTTCTTTCTCTTCTCTGCGTTTTACTAGTCTGTTACAGTATAGACACCACTGGCAGTGCTGTATTCTTAAGGTTTTATGAGGTTGTTATCACTTTTGAGAGGAATATGCATGACGAATTCAATGATAAAAGATTTTGAAGATGCGTGCAGCAGCCGTGACACTTTTGTGAAAAATCACGTAAAAAACGCAGTGAGACCACGCAGTTTCAGTAGCTTTGATTTCAATCCCATATTTTTCGGTAGCAAACCCATTACGTCGTTGTCAGGGCAATGTCCTTGATAAGATAAGAGGTACTTTTTTTTCATTGCTTTTTGTTGCGGCCGTGCAGTCTTGATCAACTGCGTTTTGATATACTGTGCACAGCGAAACTTCTCGTGTGCATCGCTTCCTAACGGTCATCTAGAAACAGAAACACTGCGTTTGGCTCCTTACGAGGCACGGTGCATCGACCGCGTGGACTGCGGCACAGGCATTGTCCCCGGGAGAGCGCCTATATTACAATCGTCAGTGCGGCGGTAGGGCGCACACTGCGCCGAGGGAAGCCAGCAGAAAGGCAATGGGGGCTAAAGGCACTTCGAACAACGGAAAGAGCAGAGAAACGGTGCTCCGGAGAAGCAACGGCATCGCCAAGAAGGTGGCGCCGCGCGCTGGCCGAAACACGTCCGCTGCCGAGTCCATTGTGCCGAAGGGGCGAGCGCGGCGCCGGAAGCATCTCAAAGAGCTCGACGCAAAAGTTGGGTCAGCCACTGGCAGCCCACTGCTTTGTATGTGCGGTGCCGCCCTGAGAGGCGACAGACGGAACGGAAGAGCGGTAGTACAGCAGCCACTACTTGTTGATGTTGGCCGCGCGGTGGAGGCTCGCCAGATGGAGACGTTCGCAGGACCCGATCACCAGCCCTCCCGAACACTGGGCTGCCCGCTAAACATCCCTTTTACCGTGGCCGGCCTTTTTTTTTCTTTTTCCTTCCACCTCACTTATGTGTTTCAGCGCGCAGAAAGAAGAGACAGGCGCAACGTGCACTCCATCAAGCCTCGATTCGACCAGCAGTAAAGAAAGGCAAAAGAAAGACGTGTGTCATCACACGCGAGAGTGATAAGTGTCAGGCTGCGCCATACAACATAGGCATATTTGTTTTCTTTATTCTATCGCTATCTATTTTGCTCCTCTTCCACGTCCTTACAGCAGGAGTGTGTTCTACGGAATGACAGTCAAAAGCAGTATAGCTAAGAAAGACGGTGAAAGAAGTCGGAAAAACAAGTGTGGAGGGACGCTACGCAAGTTTTGTTTTGACGGTCATACTTATTCGTGATGAACAACGGAGAACACCAGACATTGCATCATCGCGCATATCTAATCAGCCTGATTGATGATCCGTGAGCTTGGTGCATTAGATGAAGAACGCCGCGCACAAATCACAGAGAGCCATCGGCAAGACTAAAAAAAAATTCAAGTCTAACGGCAAACCTCGTGCGTTAATGTCAACCATTCTGATACAAGGAAAGTTACGTACTCAACGCAACGAATTCGGTTGAATGCCTTGCGAAACGCTATCAGTCCCCTGACCTTCCATTTATTAGGAAGCACATTTATATGACTCATAAGATGAAAAATCCTGCATGATCACGAAATGGTACAAAAATATGACGTGACCCCTCAAGCGTGGCTCGAGGAGCGCGAGCTACACGTTTCCTTCATCATAGCAGCGTTCGCGTGACTACACCTACTGACGGCTACGGAGTAAACCCAAAGGGCGCGCGATCAAAGCCATTCAGCCAGGGCCGGATAGATTGTTTGGCAGGCCATAGAGGTAGGTGTATATGTAAGGCTCAGATGAGGCTCAACAAGCGCGAAATGAGACGTGACGTGACAAATGGCTTGTCGGATTGTGACGTGAAGTCTAATGTATCGCCACTAAACCGCCTTCACTCTTGAGCCGTATTAGCGATAGAGCCAAAACAAACCTCTCCTCCTATTGTTCATTATTTAACCATCTTGCCTGGCCTTCGGCAACTGTCTACTTTGGTCCTCCAAAAAAAGTAATAATGCGAAGCTGAGAAATGTGGCTCTGGATCGAGGACAACCAGGTCGAGGCCGCACAATCGCCTCCAGCATGTTACTCACGGATAGGTCACTTTAGGAGCGGCGTCGATCGCGGCCATCGTCACGCGAGCCACGATTGACGTATGTGCAGAACGTTGGTATATCCCGCTAGATTACGCTTGGCTACTTTTCGCTAGAGTGCATCATTTGCTTACAACTCGCAGTCAAACCTTGCTGCGTGAGACCTTTTCTAGCAGTCATGGCAAAATCTGTAGTTCTTTAAACTTGAAAGTGCCGCGGGAAGTGGATTTTCGGTGGTCATTCTCGTCACATTCCTCATCGTGCTTGTTGCGGTCGACGCTTTGCACGGGGCTCGTTTAGCGTCGCCGAGTGGCAACGCCTTCATGAAGGCCGCTGCGACCTGACCCTCCCGCGAGTCACAGCTTGCAAGCGCTTGTTGCGCCCTCGACCGGCTTCAGCCCGCCCTGAACCATATTCGACGCTGCGCCGTAAAGGGGCCCGGCGAGAACAAACAAAAGATCACTTGTTGATCAGACTCGTGCGAGCAGGGGTAAAAGAGAGAGGGGGGCTGGAATAAATCCTGGCCGTGGCGCGCACCGTGGCGGCAGAGCAGCGCCATCGATTGCGGGCTGCTCGCCGGCGTCGCGTGCCCGCGCGCCTCGCGGGACACCGGGAAGAGCGGAAGATAAGGAGGGAAGCCAATGAGGAAGCGGCGCCGCCGAGGGAGAGCGGGAAGCTAAAAGCTTCATCTCTCCAATGCCCGTGTCGCTTATCGCGGAACACGCGAAAGGCTGCGGCGGAAGCGGAGGGGGGTACACCGTCGGGAGGTGTACGCCCAGGATACAAATAGGGTAAAAATACTACGTAATGGCAAGAAAAGGAAACAGAGGGCGAGTAAAGAGAACATGTACAGGCGGAACCAGGCGATGGCGAAAAATATATATAGCGCTTCTATAGGCGAGCGAGGTTTGGACACCTTGGGAGCGTTTATACACAGCGCGACAGACGAAACAAACACAACTCTGCCGTGTCGGAAAGAGGGAGGAAAAGGGGGACGGTGGTGTTTGCGAACGCATTACTGGACGTTTGTTGGTTTCACTGAGCATGCGAGCGACCGGAGTCAAAACGCCGGCGCTCGCTCGCGAGCTTTACAGGCAGCCGATGGATAGACTACGCTTTCGCTCGGACGAGGCTGAAGTAAACAAATCCTGCGAGACGCGATCCGGAAGAAAAAGGAGAGACAGATATCCCGGCAGCATTGAGGATTATAATGCGGTCGTAAAAGACGTTCCCAGGATCGATCTTGATCTCAGCTGTTGTCATCTCGAGTGTCGAGCCAATAGAGCCTGAAGGCCGTAAATTAAAGCCCTAAACGTCAGTCGGGCGACGTTGGAAACGGTCAGAAGTGCGTGCTGGCTGGGCTTTCCTCTCCATTTTATCTTTCAATCGCAGAAATGGGTGGCGACAGCGATGCCACAGTCCTGAAAATACATTTCGTACAGGCTTGAAATGCCACAGTCGGGCAGTGATCGAGGAGCTGCCGAATTCTGTTTTCGTCTTCAGGGTCGTATCTCATTCAAGGAACATTGAGACGTTCAACAGCAACTATGTGCGCTTCAGTTTCGTGGTCGTTCTATTATTATTCGCCGTATATATATGTCATCAATATATAAGCTTGCTGGTATTTTTTTTTGTAACTTCACTCTAGCCGCAAAATTCCCTCATTGGAATGCTGGGTCACGCTCGTCACTATGCTTTGTGCCATGAACGTCTGTATGAAAAAAAAATCTCTGTATAACGTCGACAACGCCCTGGATTCACATAATATATTGACAGTTCTTCAGTGGGAGTTTGTGCCCGTGCTGCATGAATGACTACCACTACTGCTAGAGGGAGAAGAACGTTGTTCGGAATATAGATTTTAACACTCCTATGTCGCCGTACTGGCGATCACTATTCCGGAGTGGTGTCTTTCCGTGTTATGGGACGAAGTCGTCAGGACTCGATGATTGCGCGCTGACCATGTTACGATATAGGTGAAATGCGAAAATTTCCGTCCGACCCATGCATTGTGGGAATCGATTTCATGCGAAGAAGTCAGCGAGTAGCCAAGACTGACGTGCTGTGCTGATGTCTTTGTACAATTTAAGTAATGCACACATCGCAGACCTTCGTTACACGTTTACTATAGGGGTGTCTAAGGGATGGCCTAATGTCTTACGTACCGCCAGCATTCACGTTACAGCTGACGTCACTTTCGTGAAAACGAAGTGTAAGCAGTGTTCCTTGGCAGTATTCCTGCGGGGACTATCAACGCTGGAAGCTTGTTGAGCCTAGGAGAGCGTATGTGAGCGCTTACGTAACTACATTCAATTCACGAACTATAACGAAACAGTATGTTCCCCTATTATTACATGCAAAGCGTCGGTAGTTTTCAAAATGTCTGTTTTCGCTGCTCTGCGTTAATGTAGACCATGAATCACGTGCGATACATACCCGCATACCATTGGCCATTGTCTGCGTGTATGTGCCACATCTGGCTGTGTGAAATGGTTTCATGACGTGCGCGATAGGCGGGTCATGTTAGCCATCATAACCTTTCCAGCCTGTTTTTCATCATAAACTCAATCTCCGATGCCAGTTTTGACATATACCGTCTAAAGAAGGCCACCACGAGACACACAATAAATACACTGATGACGGACATTCGTCCGTCATCAACACTCACAAGTCCACAAAAAAGAGGGTGCACTCTAACTGGCGGCGGGAAGTCGAGCGATACAGTGCCCGCGCCATATACGGTCGTGGGCGGCCCTATTCGCCATTGCTGATGAGGCTCGTGGCATTGCCTGGGATCAAGAATGATGTCGAAGGGAAGGCTGACCTCGAGTTTCCCATTCGTATTCTGAGAAACAGTTCAAGGCACAAAAGAGTCAGCACATCTTCAAGAAAGGCACACAAAGACTTAAGTGCTTGTATGAGGTGACCATGATTTCATGCCAAACATATGTTGCTTGCTTGTCGCTGCTCACTTGGCTTATATGAATGAGTGCAGCCAGACTTTCACCTTATGTTTAATGTAGTTTTTCACATGCAAGTGTTACGATGCTCAATTACAATCTAAAATGAATGCAAGCTACGCCAACAGTGATTGAAGCCCCCCCCCCCCCCCCCCCAAGAAAAAGCTTGCAAAGGACCGCATGCACTTGAATTCGTTCGCTCTCATGACGTCAAACGCATTTCACTAATTTCAGGTAGAGTATTTCTCATACGGACACACGCTCGTGTCAATTGTTTTCGGTGGAGAACACGAGCTTCCTGACATATTTTAACGGAGATTTCTGCACCGCTGCCCGGGGAAACTCTGTTTGACGTATTGATCACAAACTTTTTTATTATTGATATGCATAGTATTCCTCTTAACAACGTTAGCGTATTGGCGGTTACAATGAAAACAATCCAGCAACACTGTCTTGCTCAGATTAATGGCAGGTGCACCACAGTTCTAGGAGCAGAGGTTGTAATAAATAAACTGCAGTCGACTATAATCAATGTGATCACACAGCTTTCAATTAGGTTAAGGGAAGACGAGAGTCTTAAAAAACTTTTTTATTTATTATACTACTGTAATGAAACGTGCCATGCGTATGTACCATTCAATAGAGATTTCAAATCTGCAAACAGATTTCAAATATCTCATCTAGAAAAAAAGTAATGCCGAATCTCCACATTAAATAAGTAATTTCTAACGGGTTGTTAGGGTAACTCGCAATAAAAAAGTTAGTTTTCAAAACTGCATGTTTCCTCTAAAAGGTTCATCCTACAGGCAAAAGCAAACGAGACGTCAAAACGGTTATTTCTTTATCAGAAATCCTTTTTAAACTTGGAATGTAAAAATGAGTTACCTCTAGTTATCTGGTATTTGTCATATAATTACAATTCTATTAAGGTTGCGAAAAAAAGTGAAACTTTAGCCTGCATTTCAAGTGCTGCCAAAAAGAATGGTACCAAGTTTGTTTAGATATCTTCACAGAAACTTGCTCAAATCTTCCGTAAGGCACATTCACTTTACAAAAATAACAATGCCAAGAAAATTGTGTTTTCAGTTTTAAGAATATTTATAATTTGATATATTAGGCTTTTAACACAAAGAACTGGTATTTTCCCATAATACAAAATTTTTCGAAAGCATAATTTTGACTATAAATACCTCAAATTGCAGTTTTCTGAAAGTCAGCACTTTTTACAATTTTGTGCTATTTCAAGACCCTCGTTCCCCTTAAGTTTAATTTTTTTGGGGGGGAGGGGGGCGCTTATATGCATTTTAAACTCACGGTCATGTGTTGTTCTGTTGTTGCATGATTTATATGCACTCATTAGCATTAGGCTTCTGACCGGCAGGTTTACTAGTTGTTGTTGTTTTTTAGCTAAAACCAAACTGTCAGTAAGCACCAAATGAACCAGCAAATGTACCCTATAAGCATATAGTACGGCCAAATTTTCTCGCTCTTATTCACAATCGGCGCCTGTATTTGCGAACAAGTGTTACGCTAGAATCCGTCCTATAAGCATGTTTGAGCTAATCCTGGTAATTGTTGAAGCCAGCTGACTGATGCCAAAGCTCACTTATACAAAAAGCCATGCGTCATCCCACACAATTTCAAGTTTTGTTGAACCAAAGGAAAGCGTGAATTCATCCCTATAGGGCTGAATTCGTGCTTCGCAAAGACAACTGTAGTGGTCACAAAGATTGTCGCAAATTCGCAAAGACAACTTGGTTGTCTATTGACACAAGGGGATCTGTGGCGAGTATTTCTGTCGATGCGCTTTTTATTTGGTGCTTTCCGGCTCGCTAAAACCGTTGATGATCTGTGAGCTCATTTCTTGAGCATTATTGCTTTCCAACTATCCGTTCATTTTGTTTTTCTTTTTTGGTTCTATGTGGCACGCCTCGTTGAAAGCGCATGCTTGTCTCGGTACTTCTCTTGTTCAATGTATTTATGATGATTGTGAATTATGTAGTGCTTGCCGGGCAATGCTTTGATTCGAAGCTCACTTTAGCTATGACAATGTTCTTCACAGTCCAAACACTGTCCGTACGCGGAGTACGGCGCGTAGAGAGAGGGGTGAGGTACTTGCAAAAACTCTGTCAAACAAAAGAAAGTTCGGATGTGGCTTCGTGCTTGTCGTGAAGCATAGTAGTGCATGGGCCGACCGGCAGTGCTTTTTCGAAAAACTCGCAGTGCAACAGCGCTTTCTACGCATCCACTTTATAGCAGCAAAGCTCGGCTAGTTGGTTGTAAACCTCCCCGCGAGATAGTTTGATTTCACAAATAAGCAATGATGAGCAGATAAAGACATTAGGAACGCCAGAATTCTAGTGTTCTTCGTGTTGTCGTGCATCGGCGCTGTTGAGGGGGATATAGCTGGTGAGTTGGGAGCTCAGAATTTCTTCTCGAAAGTCATTTCTAGTGAAATCGTCTCTTTGTACGTGTGTGCAGTGCAGAGCTGAATATCTTGCTTCTTGCATGCAGACTACTCGAGTCCATCATACGAAAGCGGGAGCACCGGCCTGGCACCCGTGACGGTGCTACCTGGCGGCGCCCCGAGCCCAGCAGGCACCGAGGCGAAGGAGTACCACGAGTTGTCCCCACCAGCCTTTCACTTGTACGGCAACGAGGACGTGGCGAGTAATGTGGACGTGGTGTCCGAGCCGAGCCCCCCGGAAAGTCGGAGTGAAAAGCCTCCCTTGACCGATGGTCGCAGCCGGCGCAAGGGCCGCGACAACTCGCCCCGCGCCAAGCGCAGTCCAGAGCGGCCGCGTTACACGTGCGGCGAGTGCGGCAAGCACTACGCGACCTCGTCGAACCTGTCGCGCCACAAGCAGACGCACCGCAGCCCGGACTCGCAGCTGGCCAAGAAGTGCCCGACGTGCGCCAAGGTGTACGTGTCCATGCCGGCGCTGGCCATGCACGTGCTGACGCACAACCTGAGCCACAAGTGCCCCGTGTGCGGCAAGGCGTTCTCGCGGCCCTGGCTCCTGCAGGGCCACATGCGCTCGCACACCGGCGAGAAGCCGTTCGGCTGCGCCCACTGCGGCAAGGCGTTCGCCGACCGCTCCAACCTGCGCGCGCACATGCAGACGCACTCGGGCCTCAAGCACTTCCGCTGCGCGCGCTGCCACAAGTCGTTCGCGCTCAAGTCCTACCTCAACAAGCACCTCGAGTCGGCCTGCTTCAAAGAGGACGGCTGTGTCTCCTGGCCCGTGGAGGACTCGCTGGACGGCCTGCAACCGCTGTAAGCTGGGGGCTCCCCACCGGCCGACACGCGGCCTCACAGAGTGAACCCGCCATTCGGTGGCGCCCGTTCTTGTGTACGCGTCGCAGGCTAAGCAGGCGCCCTCCAAATCAACGAATCTCCACGATGGGGCACAATCCTCGCCACGGTCATTCATCACCTTGTCTGATACTCGGCAGCAGCTCGCGGTAATTAAAAAAACGCTTGGCACACAAGTGTGTCAGGGTCTGCCGCAAAAGTTTCGACACAATCCACGGTCTTGGGACGTGTCATTGCCAGAAAATCACTTAAACTGTGGTCTGCAAAGGATAGTCATTTTATGACGTTGTACAAGAAACCAAACATGTCATCATTCATAATGAAACATTTAAAGTCAGTCAAAGTACCACCGTTGAGTTCTTCATCTCGTTCCTATCCGTTAGGTGGCAGCCACGAAGTCAGAAATGCTTGTCTAGTTTACATTTTGAAAGTTCTTTTGCTATTTTACTTGTTGTTGGGGGCCTCGAGTAGTAGCACTCTTCTATTCATATTTATATCTCTGCACTAAACAATTCGCGTAGCCAGCCGAGACCTCCCACAAGTTCGAAGTGCCACGGCTGCTGTAGAATGGCAGGGGGCAATGTGGGAATGTAGTGGCTCCGTTACGAGACGGAACAACTTATCACTGCAACACAGTGGCGCAAACAAAAACTGCAGTTTGCTTTGCAGCATCGATCGCTAAGCATAAACTGTTTGCTTTAGCGCACATCCAATCAACAGTGTGCCGCTGGGCACTTATTTACGCAAAGCGCTTTCGTCGATGCCATCCGTAGTCACTGGCACCAAGCGACAAAATGAACGAAGAAAGCAGCTCTAATAAGTTGCACGACGCAACCAAACGAAGCAATAACCTCGACTATCGTACGCGTCTATGCAATGGTAATTACCTCTTTCGTTGCTTTCGCAAGGATAATTGTAATCCACGTGCTAGTATCTGAAAGAGCGCTCATTTTGAAACTCTCTCCAGCAATAACCGTGGACGCACGCACTTCCCGGAGCGCCCCGCACCAAAAGCAATAAAAACCTAGCCGGACTACAGCGCTGAATTTGAGGGCAAATGAATTGCTGCGTCTAGTCAGAATTCGCGAAGGATAGCGAGCCGGGCAGGGGAACCTGTCGCATCGAAGCGCGATGACGGCTTGGGCGCGCTTGTATGGAAACGGCGATAGTTCCAGAAGAATGGTGCACATAGAAGTGATATTTATTGAGCTCATTGTATTTATTTAGCCAAATAGATGTTTGTTTATATACACGCTTACCTAATATTGCACGTTTCACTGTATATACTCATTTATTTGCAACAATGATATAGATCTGTGCTAGTCAGATTTAGCGCATGTACGAAGACTACTCATTAGACACGTAGAGTATATTATTGCAAGGTCTCAAAGTATATTTAGACCAGAAAAACGCGCGCTTGAGCAAGAAGGGACGTCGAATGTTAGGTACGTGCTTCTGAAGACAATGACGGCCCGCGGCGCCGGATCGAAGCATCTGGGCATGGGATACAGACCAGCGCATATGCGAAAACGTACGCACACACACACACAACACACGTGACTACAAGAAAGCTCCTCTCGGCTGCAAATCTGATGAGCAAGGAGCAAAGCTTCCACGGGCTTGTAATAGAACGGCTACTTCCGCGCATGCGACCGTTTCAATCGCAGCCTTCTTTTCCTCCTCCTAAATCTACTACCATCGACTTAGCTGTTTCCGTGATAGTCCATGTTGCTAGATGCCTGTCAACTTTCACGTGGCGTTCTTTTCCTCATCGTGCATCTGTTTTCAATGCGCGAGCGTTGTACATTAAGCTTTCTGCTTCTTTGCATTTTTAAAATACGCTACTGTTATGACTACAAAGTGCGCAGGGAAGCAAGTAGCTATGTACAGGATCGACGGAAAAGAATTTCATGTTAACACGTCGAGTTGCAAAAGGATGCCCTCAAAATGATATTTGCAGAAATGGGCCATCATGGCTCAACTATTTCAGTTATTGACAAATATGCAAAACTCTAGCTTATGAATATTAACACCGTACCACCACGTTCATAAAGTCTGAACGCGTAACGGCTTAACGGCTAACGAGGAAAGATGACCTAGCAAAAGTTACCGAGCCGCAATGTATTTCTGTTGTAAGCGTTTTCTGGGACGATAGTGATGAAAGCGAAACATTCGCGACAGAATAATATGGAGACGTACTAACATTGGATCATTGAAGGCACAAGCTCCTCAGAAACAGTCATTCCACAAACGTACTGAGGAGTAAATGTACAGATAATCTGTTTTTGTGCGTGTGTGTGTTCTCTACTTGGAACACACAGATCAGCAAATTGTTTGTCCTTTCCAATTAATAGTACTCATATTGAACAGGCAGTTGCTTCTTAATGCAAGTGTGAACAATCCCCTGAGAACTGAACAGGGCACCGTGATCGCGCTAATTCTTTAAGCAATAACCCCTTTCTTATATAGGAAATGACAATCTCCTGGCTTGTGGTGATGCGTTATGACGGGTGAAGAAATATACTTGAAGCAATACTTAAAGCATAAAAAAAATAACAAACTCTATGGTGCTCTATTCCCGTGGATAAGCAAAAGGAGGAGATAGCTAGCTACAACGCATTTGGCCAGTACAATCAGGCTAAAAGCTTGTTTCACCGCTGAATTTGAGGCACCTTGTGCATTATTTAGCAAGGACAAATCAGCTGGCAAAGCCGGCATTAGTGACGAAAGAGCACATGGCACTGCAGTTTCCCAAAGAATTTTTTTCCGACTTGTCGCGTTTCGTTTCCGGGTGGGACCCACTAACGTCGCAAGTGCCAAACCAAGACAGCGTCAGTACGTTTTATCATCGCATCAGCTGAATATACTCCGAGATTTCAGTTGGATACTCTATTGTTGCTAGTTGCGTTGCGTTCAGAGACGACCTTTGACACACAGGTGTGCGCCGAATGTTGGTAATCTCCTAAAAACCACGTTGATATGAATGATTACAAATGTGTCCTTTTTTATGTCTTGTGTTGAGAAACAGTGCCCCATGATTAATATACCTGGTCTTGTGAATGCCAATCATCAAGGCGTCCCATTGTTGCTGTCATTCTACTGATCATAAGCATCTTTGCCATTTCGCATGCAGTGGTGTTTTGTTTTATTCAATTCCCTAAAAGTGACCCTCATGAGTGAGAGCAAGGTCTTTCAGGATAATGCGCGCCTTTCGTGAGGAATGTTTATTTGTCGCAGATACTCATCTTGGAAATTCTGATATTGTTTTGGGTATATAGAAAGTCGGGGCAGTACTGCGCAAACAAAATAAGCGGTAATGCCACCAAAAGTATGCTTTCCCATGAAATGACGATGACGTTTCCATTTTTTGGTATGGTGCCACCCGCAAAAAGGGGGCACACCGACTGCGGAAAAGTAAACTATGCTAATAGTGTTACCGAAGGTGTGGCTGAACTTTGCAACTGAATTGTTCCGACAATGAATCGAATAAGGTTCACAAACAGCTTGAAAACAAAGCAACCTGTGCTTGCGTATATTTATTTCACCACGTACACGTTGCTTGCACAGACGGAGCATGTCTTCTTTTTAGACAATAAATAACGAAAGTCGATTAGCTATGCATTGCATCGTTTTCATCGTTAGGAAACATTTCAACCTAATTTAAGCTTGTACACAAATGTTTTTGATTTGATAATATAAAGCAAGGAATGGTGGCAAGAAATGTTTTAGGGTCTACATTATCTATATTTATTTCTCGCAAAGCAGTGTCTAGGACTAAAAGGCCGCATAAACTCGCAAATAATTAAAATAAACATGCTCATGTCCAAAGCAGGCCACCGACCGGCACACTTTTCCTGATCGCGAAATTAAAAAGCTTAATCTCAAGTTTTATTGTTGCATAAAATGATTTTTCTGTGATTATTAATCAAGTGTATTGTACAAACCTGACAACCTTTGACATGTTGAGCTCTGGAAAGCCGCAAAACGGATGTCTTCATGAATATTACAGAAGAAACTGACGCAATCTTCAATGCCTGCTCTCCACGCCACGTATAGGTGCTCTACTGGTATTGAAAAACGTTACAATATTGGTGCTGTCGTGCTGGGGTACAAAACCCAAGTCCACTCACATTTTGTAGCTTTATCCAAGAAAACAAAAGAATTATGCGCGTAGCGTGACTTTCGGCAAACCGTTATAGTTACGTTCTGTCATTCTGCCTCCAATCGTGCTACTGTTGTGCTATTTTACTTCATGAAAGTACTCGTAGAAAAAAAAACATGACACACTGTCCAAAAGATACCGATGTGTCATTCTGGTTCTATTCACGAGCCAATATATAAACATGCTTTCTAACCTAGTCAAGACATGACGCAGCTTCAGGTGTCAACCAGATATGCCACTTCTTGCATCTTTCACATTTGGATGACCGCACCATTCTCTTTCGTGAAAACTTACTAGATTGTAAACAAAGTATGCAGTGACTTCTTTAATGGCATGTAGAGCTGTAAGGACAGTCACGACGTTTAAAAAATCTACACTCACGCATGCCGTGAGCCGCGCCCTCATTTGTCTCATTGCTTGATCTTTATGTGCGGTTTAACGTCATAAAACCACCATGTGATTATGAGAGACGCCGAGGGCTCCGAAAATTATGACCACCTGGGCTCTTTAACGTGCACCCAAATCTGAGCACATGGGGCTACAGCATTTTCGCCTCCATTAAAAATGCAACCACTGAAGCCGGGATTCGATCCCGCGACCTGGGGGTCAGCAGCCGAGTACCTTAGCCACTAGACCACCACGGTGGGGCCATTTGTCTCATTGCCTTGACCCCTCTTGTACTGCAAGTGTCCCTTCAGGTTGCTGCAAGCAGTCCTGAAAATGCATTGCAGCCTACTCGGCGTCTGTCATCCGAACACTGCCTGGTACGTGGCGTCACATGTGACATATTTAAAGGACTTTAAGCCTTTTAAAAGCAATCAATACGCCTCGGCTTAGGCCACAGAGTGTGCTTTCTCTTTCGTGGTACGAGATATGCTCCAGGTGTGTCAGTATATGTATAACGCTTCTAGAACAATGCTGTTGCCCATATAAGATGCAATGTCTCTGTATTTTATTACAACCAAGCAGTGTATTCATTTGTTTGAAAGGAGTTGAGTGCCCACCATTGTAAGGGGTCCAGACAGAAGCTAAATGCATAGCCAGTTAAACACGCAACTTTCTTAATGCGATTGTTGGACAAACGCTTTCGGGAGCCGCCACGGTGACTTCCTTTTACGTGTAGGTTCCAATATGTCAGGGCAGCTTGAAATAACCTGTTATGAAGGAATTAACAGGTTCACTAATAACTTTTAACGGTCGGATGACTTTCACACGTTAATGAAATTGAATGTGGTGTCTGAGGTACTTTCTTGCTAACATCGTTTGGCAGCAGCTTGGACGCCACTGTGTAGGCTTCTCAAGCAAACTATTTCTATTTGAAAATATTTGAGAATCGACCTGTTCGAACCGCCGCGCATATAGCACGAGGAATTGTATTAGCAATACAGTTTTCAACACACAGGCGCGTAAGGAATAGCTCTGCTGAAGAGTTGTAGCAAAATACGGCTCTGTTTTGATATCTTACTAGTTACAACTGACCCCCAGTCAATCAGGCAGCTTCTGAATTCACTGCATGCAATAAACGTGTTCCCTAAGTATCGTTCAGGGGACCTGCTACACCTGTCAAATTTTTGAACAGTGACATAACTGCCCTCACATGTTATTACCTTTGTTCATTTTCATTGCGAGTGCAAATGTCTCTGTTATTCACAGATGTGTAGCTGCTCGCTTGTATAGCTTTGTAGTGGAAGCTGCCTCTGCTGTCTATAGAGCGGAAAGCTCTGTAGACTAACTTGTATGGATTTCGCAACGGCCATGTCGTTTACTTGGATGCTCTGTGTACGGCGATGTTTCGCGCTAATACAAAATATTAAAGATTTGAACGATGTTCTGAATTAGGGGAAATAAAATGTGCTGTTTGACTTGATCTTATACATAGTCATTTTCCCCTTTCTATGCATCTGTTTTGAAGTTTCTCCTGTGCTAGAGTTTGCATCTTGAGCAATAAATGTCCCTATTTTTTACGAACAAGCATTTCGAGTACTGTCTCTTTTTTTGCTTATATATATCGAGTGGTATGCAACAACAAAAAAAAACTGCTCATGATTTCATCGCTGATCCTTTTGTCTTCAAATTACATCACCCACTCAGCAGTTACAGCACATAAACTTAACAGGATCAAACACACACTGACCTCCTTTTTTGCGCTTAGTGTTTCTTTTTTTTTATCACAAGCACCTGCTTGTCGTACACAATATCGCCTCTTACTGATCATGCGGACATGCCAAAATAATGAAATACGTTACGTATATAAATACTTTTTCATTTTAACGCCAATAAAGACCATAATTGAGTTTTTCTCTCTGTCTATGCAGTCACATTTACGGAAATTCACGTCTTTTGTAAATGGGCTATTGTGTCAAGCAGGAATACGGCCGTTTTTTGCATAACTCTCGTACTACAGACAGGTAGCCCTCTTTTTTTTTTCTTATTAAGATCATAGCTAAAAAAAACAGAAGAAAATGCATGACACAAGCGCTGTCTAACAACTGAAAGTTTAATGGAAGAAACGTGTCAAGTATATGCAAACAAGAAGGCCTGAAAAAATTTATAATCCCTCCTAAGCATGCAATCAAGTATGCTGTAGATACGAAATATCAGCATCTGTGAGAGCGATTGAAGGCTGGCTCACGCACCTGTCTCTTGCTTAAATGATTTCGTATACGCTTCAGTGCGCCTGCGCAGCTGAGTTAAACAAAACCGCTATAGGGATGAAGCATATAGAGACCAGAGCCCGCGTGAAATCGCTGAAGCGTATGAAATCACAAATGTGGGAGACAGGCGTGTGAGCCAGCCTTCAATCGCTCTCACAGATGCTGAGATTTCGTATCTACAGCATATTTGATTGCATGCTTAGGGGGGGATCAAGATTTTTTATGCCTTCTAGTTTGCATATATTTGACACGTCTCTTTAATTAAACTTTCATTTGTTAGACAGTGCTTGTGTCATGCACTTTCTTGTGTTTTTTGTGTGCTGGTCCATGATGACTATAATTATTCTAGCCCAATTTTGCTACTCTTTTCAGCCCTCTTTTTATTACGTGATTTCTTATAGTTATGCTTTGCGCGGCTCTTGTGTAAAGGCCACTCGTCTGAAGCGACCACGAGTGACAACCTATTGCGCAGAGGAAAAAAGTGACCGTAGCGCAGATTTGTTGAGACTGTCGCGATACGTCCAGTGGAGGTACTCGCTGTCAACCTAAAGGGGCACACCGTTACAAACAGCTGCGAGAACTTGCGTGTATTCCGTTAGTTATTTTCACTCGAAAGCGAATTTCACTAGAACTCTCAGCCTATGATGCTTTCGGCTCTGCCTAAAATGCAAAAGCAAACATGTCTTCGGCACAGGGTTTATAAAAATGTGAGTGTATATGATTGAATGCGCACACACTTAGATTGCATGCTGCAAAATTTCCATCTATGCCTCGAAGATATCTAGCGAAGAAATACATTACATAATTGTGGTACAAGAGAAACTTGGGTGAGTTGGAGGTCATTCTCACTGACAGGCTATAGCGCTGACCGTAGAAGAACACATGGCATTATACAGATATGAAGGCGCTGTGTTAAATTCAACAAACGGTAACTTTTTATGTGAATTTAAATAT